>NC_056582.1:2203557-2467733 GCF_018340385.1 Cyprinus carpio | reverse complement strand
ATCTGCAGTCAAATGCTCTACCAATGAGCTATACCCCCACACAACCAGCAGCTCTAAACTGCATACATGAAATTAGATCCAACATTTTGAGACTATCAAACAACAACATCTTCCCTTTAAAAAAAAGTTCTATTGTGACTCCAGATCTGCCAACTCCATAGGGGGCACCCAGATTTGAACTGGGGACCTCTTGATCTGCAGTCAAATACTCTACCACTGAGTTATACCCCCTCACAACCAGCTCAAAACTGCATACACGAAATTAGATTCTAAATTTTGAAAATATCAAACAACAACATCTTCCCTTTAAAATGAAATCTTTGCTTACTACAAATCTGCCAAGACCAAAGGGGGAACCCAGATTTGAACTGGGGACCTCTTAATCTGGAGTCAAATGCTCTATACTGAGCTATACCATAGAGAAGCAATACCTCAAAACCGGACACAGTAAATTACATCCTAAATTTTGTGTTTCTCAAACAACAACTTCTTCCCTTTAAAATAAATCACTTTTTTACTCCAAATCTGTCAGGTCCTTAGGGGGAACCCAGATTTGAACTGGGGACCTCTTAATCTGGAGTCAAATGCTCTACCACTGAGCTATACCCCCACACAACCAGCAGCTCTAAACTGCATACATGAAATTAGATCCAAAATTTTGAGAATATCAAACAACAACACCTTCAAAATAAACTATTTCGTGACTCCAAATCTGCCAAGTACAAAGGGGGCACCCAGATTTGAACTGGGGACCTCTTGATCTGCAGTCAAATGCTCTACCACTGAGCTATACCACCACACATCAAGCAGCTCAAAACTCCATACATGAAATTAGATCCAAAATTTTGAGACTATCAAACAACAACATCTTCCCTTTAAAAAAAAGTTCTAAAGTTCTATTGTGACTCAAAATCTGCCAAGTCCTAAGCGGGCAATCAGATTTGAATTGGGGACCTCTTGATCTGCAGTCAAATACTCCACCACTGAGTTATACCCCCCCACAACCAGCAGCTCTAAACTGCATACGTGAAATTATATCCAAAATTTTGAGAATATCAAACAATAACATCTTCCCTTTAAAAAAAAAAAAGATCTATTTCGTGACTCCAAATCTGCCAAGACCAAAGGGGGCACCCAGATTTGAACTGAGGACCTCTTGATCTGCAGTCAAATGCTCTACCACTGAGCTATACCCCCACACAACCAGCAGCTCTAAACTGCATACATGAAATTAGATCCATCATTTTGAGACTATCAAACAACAACATCTTACCTTTAAAAAAAGATCTTTGGTTACTCCAAATCTGCCAAGACCAAAGGGGGCACCCAGATTTGAACTGGGGACCTCTTAATCTGGAGTCAAATGCTCTACCACTGAGCTATAACTATACACAAGTTAAACCTCAAAACTGCATACAATAAATTAGATCCTAAATTTTGAAAATCTAAACAAAACTTTGTTCAATCTGGCAATTTTGTCTTTTTACTCCAAAATCTGCCAATGACCAAACATCCAAAACAAGTCCAAAGGGGGCACCCAGATTTGAACTGGGGACCTCTTGATCTGCAGTCAAATGCTCTTACCACTGAGCTATACCCCCCCACAACCTTGATAGTCTAAACTGCACATGAAATTAGATCCAAATTTTGAAATATCAAACAACAACTTCCCTTTAAAAAAAGTTTTGGTTACTCCAGATCTGCCAAGTCCAAAGGGGGCACCCAGATTTGAACTGGGACCTCTTGATCTGCAGTCAAATGCTCTACCACTGAGCTATACCCCCACACAACCAGCAGCTCTAAACTGCATACATGAAATTAGATCCAAAATTTTGAGAATATCAAACAAACAACATCCCTTCAAAAAAAAAAATTTCGTGACTCCAAATCTGCCAAGTACAAGGGGGGCACCCAGATTTGAATTGGGGACCTCTTGATCTGCAGTCAAATGCTCTACCACTGAGCTATACCCCCACACATCAAGCAGCTCAAAACTCCATACATGAAATTAGATCCAAAATTTTGAGACTATCAAACAACAACATCTTCCCTAAAAAAAAAAAAGTTCTAAAGTTCTATTGTGACTCAAAATCTGCCAAGTCCAAAGCGGGCAATCAGATTTGAATTGGGGACCTCTTGATCTGCAGTCAAATGCTCCATCCCTGAGCTATACCCCCACACAACCAGCAGCTCTAAACTGCATACGTGAAATTAGATCCAAAATTTTGATAATATCAAACAACAACATCTTCCTTTTAAAAAAAAAAAGATCTTTGGTTACTCCAAATCTGCCAAGACCAAAGGGGGCACCCAGATTTGAACTGAGGACCTCTTGATCTGCAGTCAAATGCTCTAAAACTGAGCTATATCCCCACACAACCAGCAGCTCTAAACTGCATACATGAAATTAGATCAAAAATTTTAATGATATCAAACAACAACATCTTACCTTTAAAAAAAGATCTTTGGTTACTCCAAATCTGCCAAGACCAAAGGGGGCACCCAGATTTGAACTGGGGACCTCTTGATCTGGAGTCAAATGCTCTATACTGAGCTAAACTATACAGAAGTTAAACCTCAAAACCGGACACAGTAAATTAGATCCTAAATTTTGAGAATACTAAACAACAACTTGTTCAATCTGGCAATAATAAAAAACAACCCCTGCCGTTTGAAGTCAAGGTCTTTGGTTATGCCAAGCATGCTACATCCAAAACAGGGATCTCTTGATAAGCATTCAAATGCTCTGCCATTGACCTATAACCCCCTTGATAGTATAACGCACAAGCCACAAAAACAAACTTAAGCCAAAGATTTGGTTGTTCTAAATCTGCCAAGTCCAAAGGGGGCACCCAGATTTGAACTGGGGACCTCTTGATCTGCAGTCAAATGCTCTACCACTGAGTTATACCCCCAAACAACCAGCAGCTCTAAACTGCATACATGAAATTAGATCCAACATTTTGAAACTATCAAACAACAACATCTTCCCTTAAAAAAAAAAAAAAGTTCTATTGTGACTCCAGATCTGCCAACTCCATAGGGGGCACCCAGATTTGAACTGGGGACCTCTTGATCTGCAGTCAAATACTGTACCACTGAGTTATACCCCCTCACAACCAGCTCAAAACTGCATACATGAAATTAGATCCTAAATTTTGAAAATATCAAACAACAACATCTTCCCTTTAAAATGAAATCTTTGCTTACTCCAAATCTGCCAAGACCAAAGGGGGAACCCAGATTTGAACTGGGGACCTCTTAATCTGGAGTCAAATGCTCTATACTGAGCTATACCATAGAGAAGCAATACCTCAAAACCGGACACAGTAAATTACATCCTAAATTTTGTGTTTCTCAAACAACAACTTCTTCCCTTTAAAATAAATCACTTTTTTACTCCAAATCTGTCAGGTCCTTAGGGGCACCCAGATTTGAAATGGGGACCTCTTGATCTGCAGTCAAATGCTCTACCACTGAGCTATACCCCCACACAGGGACCTCTTGATCTGCAGTTGAAATTAGATCCAAAATTTTGAGAATATCAAACAACAACATCTTCCCTTCAAAAAAAAACTATTTCGTGACTCCAAATCTGCCAAGTACAAAGGGGGCACCCAGATTTGAACTGGGGACCTCTTGATCTGCAGTCAAATGCTCTACCACTGAGCTATACCCCCACCACAACAAGCAGTTCTAAACTGCATACATGAAATTAGATCCAAAATTGTGAGTTTATCAAACAACAACATCTTCCCTTCAAAATAAAAGATCTTTCGTGACTCCAAATCTGCCAAGTACAAAGGGGGCCCCCAGATTTGAATTGGGGACCTCTTGATCTGCAGTCAAATGCTCTACCACTGAGCTATACCCCCACACATCAAGCAGCTCAAAACTCCATACATGAAATTAGATCCAAAATTTTGAGACTATCAAACAACAACATCTTCCCTTTAAAAAAAAGTTCTAAAGTTCTATTGTGACTCAAAATCTGCCAAGTCCTAAGCGGGCAATCAGATTTGAATTGGGGACCTCTTGATCTGCAGTCAAATGCTCCATCCCTGAGCTATACCCCCACACAACCAGCAGCTCTAAACTGCATACGTGAAATTAGATCCAAAATTTTGATGATATCAAACAACAACATCTTCCCTTTAAAAAAAAAAAGATCTTTGGTTACTCCAAATCTGCCAAGACCAAAGTGGGCACCCAGATTTGAACTGAGGACCTCTTGATCTGCAGTCAAATGCTCTACCACTGAGCTATACCCCCCACACAACCAGCAGCTCTAAACTGCATACTTGAAATTTGATCCAAAATTTTGATGATATCAAACAACAACATCTTACCTTTAAAAAAGAGATCTTTGGTTACTCCAAATCTGTCAGGACCAAAGTGGGCACCCAGATTTGAACTGGGGACCTCTTGATCTGCAGTCAAATGCTCTATACTGAGCTAAACTATACAGAAGCTAAACCTCAAAACCGGACACAGTGAATTAGATCCTAAATTTTGAGAATACTAAACAACAACTTGTTCAATCTGGCAATAAAAAAACAACAGCTGCCGTTTGAAGTCAAGGTCTTTGGTTATGCCAAGCATGCTACATCCAAAACAGGGATCTCTTGATTAGCATTCAAATGCTCTGCCATTGACCTATAACCCCCTTGATAGTATAACGCACAAGCCACAAAAACAAACTTAAGCCAAAGATTTGGTTGTTCCAAATCTGCCAAGTCCAAAGGGGGCACCCAGATTTGAACTGGGGACCTCTTGATCTGCAGTCAAATGCTCTACCCACTGAGTTATACCCCCAAACAACCAGCAGCTCTAAACTGCATACATGAAATTAGATCCAACATTTTGAGACTATCAAACAACAACATCTTCCTTTTAAAAAAAAAAAGATCTTTGGTTACTCCATTTGTTTGTAGTCCAAAGGGGGCACCCAGATTTGAACTGGGGACCTCTTGATCTGCAGTCAAATGCTCTACCACTGAGCTATACCCCCTCACAACCAGCTGAAGTCTGATTATATGAAACTGAGCTATACCCCCTCACAACCATCAAACAACAACATCTTCCCTTTAAAAATAAAATCTTTGCTTACTCCAAATCTGCCAAGACCAAAGGGGGAACCCAGATTTGAACTGGGGACCTCTTGATCTGGAGTCAAATGCTCTATACTGAGCTATACCATACAGAAGCAAGCACCTCAAAACGCACACAGTAAATTAGATCATAAATTTTGAGAATATCAAACAACAACTTCTTCTTTAAAAATAAACTATTTCGTGACTCCAAATCTGCCAAGTCCAAAGTGGGCACCCAGATTTGAACTGGGGACCTCTTGATCTGCAGTCAAATGCTCTACCACTGAGCTATACCCCCACGTATCAAGCAGCTAAAAACTGCATACATGAAATTAGATCCAAAATTTTGAGACTATCAAACAACAACATCTTCCTTTTAAAAAAAAGTTCTAAAGTTCTATTGTGACTCAAAATCTGCCAAGTCCTAAGCGGGCATCCAGATTTGAACTGGGGACCTCTTGATCTGCAGTCAAATGCTCCTACCACTGAGCTATATACCCCCACACAACCAGCAGCTCTAAACTGCATACGTGAAATTAGATCCAAAATTTTGAGCATTCAAATATCAAACAACAACATCTTCCCTTTAAAAAAAAAAAGATCTTTGGTTACTCCAAATCTGCCAAGACCAAAGGGGGCACCCAGATTTGAACTGGGACCTCTTGATCTGCAGTCAAATGCTCTACCACTGAGCTATACCCCCACACAACCAGCAGCTCTAAACTGCATACATGAAATTAGATCCAAAATTTTGATGATATCAAACAACAACATCTTACCTTTAAAAAAAGATCTTTGGTTACTCCAAATCTGCCAAGACCAAAGGGGGCACCCAGATTTGAACTGGGGACCTCTTGATCTGGAGTCAAATGCTCTATACTGAGCTAAACTATACAGAAGTTAAACCTCGAAACCGGACACAGTAAATTAGATCCTAAATTTTGAGAATACTAAACAACAACTTGTTCAATCTGGCAATAATAAAAAACAACAGCTGCCGTTTGAAGTCAAGGTCTTTGGTTATGCCAAGCATGCTACATCCCAAAACAGGGATCTCTTGATTAGCATTCAAATGCTCTGCCATTGACCTATAACCCCCTTGATAGTATAACGCACAAGCCACAAAAACAACTTAAGCCAAAGATTTGTGTTCCAAATCTGCCAAGTCCAAAGGGGGCACCCAGATTTGAACTGGGGAACTCTTGATCTGCAGTTAAATGCTCTACCACTGAGCTATACCCCCACACAACCAGCAGCTCTAAACTGCATACATGAAATTAGATCCAAAATTTTGAGAATATCAAACAACAACATCTTCCCTTTAAAAAAAAGTTCTAAAGTTCTATTGTGACTCCAGATCTGCCAACTCCATAGGGGGCACCCAGATTTGAACTGAGGACCTCTTGATCTGCAGTCAAATGCTCTACCACTGAGCTATATCCCCACACAACCAGCAGCTCAAAACTGCATACACGAAATTAGATCCTAAATTTTGAAAATATCAAACAACAACATCTTCCCTTTAAAATGAAATCTTTGCTTACTCCAAATCTGCCAAGGCCAAAGGGGGAACCCAGATTTGAACTGGGGACCTCTTAATCTGGAGTCAAATGCTCTATACTGAGCTATAACCATAGAGAAGCAATCTGAGCTAAACAATACAGAAGTTAAAGATCCTAAATTTTGTGTTTCTCAAACAACAACTTCTTTGCCTTTAAAATAAATCACTTTTTTACTCCAAATCTGTCAGGTCCTTAGGGGGCACCCAGATTTGAACTGGGGACCTCTTGATCTGCAGTCAAATGCTCTACCACTGAGCTATACCCCACACACTTTATCAAGCAGCTAAAAACTGCATACATGAAATTAGATCCAAAATTTTGAGAATATCAAACAACAACATCTTCCCTTTAAAAAAAAATTTTTTGTGACTCCAAATCTGCCAAGTCCAAAGGGGGCACCCAGATTTGAACTTGGGACCTCTTGATCTGCAGTCAAATGCTATACCACTGAGCTATACCCCCACACAACCAGCAGCTCAAAACTCCATACATGAAATTAGATCCAAAATTTTGAGACTATCAAACAACAACATCTTCCCTTTAAAAAAAAGTTCTATTGTGACTCCAAATCTGCCAAGTCCCAAAGGGGGCACCCAGATTTGAACTGGGGACCTCTTGATCTGCAGTCAAATACTCTACCACTGAGTTATACCCCCACACAACCAACCAGCTCAAAACTGCATACACGAAATTAGATCCTAAATTTTGAAAATATCAAACAACAACATCTTCCCTTTAAAAAAAAAAGATCTTTGGTTACTCCAAATCTGCCAAGACCAAAGGGGGAACCCAGATTTGAACTGGGGACCTCTTAATCTGGAGTCAAATGCTCTATACTGAGCTATACCATAGAGAAGCAATACCTCAAAACCGGACACAGTAAATTATCCTAAATTTTGTGTTTCTCAAACAACAACTTCTTCCCTTTAAATAAATCACTTTTTTTACTCCAAATCTGTCAGGTCCTTAGGGGGCACCCAGATTTGAACTGGGGACCTCTTGATCTGCAGTCAAATGCTCTACCACTGAGCTATACCCCCCCACAATAGCAGCTAAAAACTGCATACATGAAAATTAGATCCAAAATTTTGAGAATATCAAACAAAAACACCTTCAAAAAAAACTATTTCGTGACTCCAAATCTGCCAAGTACAAAGGGGCACCCAGATTTGAACTGGGGACCTCTTGATCTGCAGTTAAATGCTCTACCACTGAGCTATACCCCCACACATCAAGCAGCTCAAAACTCCAGACATGAAATTAGATCCAAAATTTTGAGACTATCAAACAACAACATCTTCCTTTTAAAAAAAAGTTCTAAAGTTCTATTTGTGACTCAAAATCTGCCAAGTCCTAAGCGGGCAGTCAGATTTGAATTGGGGACCTCTTGATCTGCAGTCAAATGCTCCATCCCTGAGCTATACCCCCACACAACCAGCAGCTCTAAACTGCATACGTGAAATTAGATCCAAAATTTTGATAATATCAAACAACAACATCTTCCCTTTAAAAAAAAAAGATCTTTGGTTACTCCAAATCTGCCAAGACCAAAGGGGGCACCCAGATTTGAACTGAGGACCTCTTGATCTGCAGTCAAATGCTCTAGGGGTGAGCTATACCATCCACACAACCAGCAGCTCTAAACTGCATACATGAAATTAGATCCAAAATTTTGATGATATCAAACAACAACATCTTACCTTTAAAAAAAGATCTTTGGTTACTCCAAATCTGCCAAGACCAAAGGGGGCACCAAGATTTGAACTGGGGACCTCTTGATCTGGAGTCAAATGCTCTATACTGAGCTAAACTATACAGAAGTTAAACCTCAAAACCGGACACAGTAAATTAGATCCTAAATTTTGAGAATACTAAACAAAAACTTGTTCAATCTGGCAATAATAAAAAACAACAGCTGCCGTTTGAAGTCAAGGTCTTTGGTTATGCCAAGCATGCTAAATCCAAAACAGGGATCTCTTGATAATCATTCGAATGCTCTGCCATTGACCTATAACCCCCTTGATAGTATAACGCACAAGCCACAAAAACAAACTTAAGCCAAAGATTTGGTTGTTCCAAATCTGCTAAGTCCAAAGGGGGCACCCAGATTTGAACTGGGGACCTCTTGATCTGCAGTCAAATGCTCTACCACTGAGCTATACCCCCACACAACCAGCAGCTCTAAACTGCATACATGAAATTAGATCCAACATTTTGAGACTATCAAACAACAACATCTTCGCATACATGAAAAAAGTTCTATTGTGACTCCAAATCTGCCAAAGTCCAAAGGGGGCACCCAGATTTGAACTGGGGACCTCTTGATCTGAAGTCAAATGCTCTACCACTGAGTTATACCCCCTTACAAAGGGCTCAAAACTGCATACACGAAATTAGATCCTAAAATTTTGAAAATATCAAACAACAACATCTTCCCTTTAAAAAAAAATCTTTGCTTACTCCAAATCTGCCAAGACCAAAGGGGGAACCCAGATTTGAACTGGGGACCTCTTGATCTGGAGTCAAATGCTCTATACTGAGCTATACCCCCATAGAGAAGCAATACCTCAAAACCGGACACAGAAATAGACATCCTAAATTTTGAAAATATCAAACAACAACTTCTTCCCTTTAAATAAATCACTTTTTTTACTCCAAATCTGCCAAGTCCAAAGGGGGCACCCAGATTTGAATTGGGGACCTCTTGATCTGCAGTCAAATGCTCTACCGCTGAGCTATACCCCCCCCCACACCACGTGCAGCTAAAAACTGCATACATGAAGTTAGATCCAAAATTTTGAGAATATCAAACAACAACATCTTCCCTTAAAAAAAAAAAATCTTTCGTGACTCCAAATCTGCCAAGTCCAAAGGGGGCACCCAGATTTGAACTGGGGACCTCTTGATCTGCAGTCAAATGCTCTACCACTGAGCTATACCCCCCACAACAGCAGCAGCTAAAAACTGCATACATGAAATTAGATCCAAAATTTTGAGAATATCAAAAACAACAACATCTTCCCTTTAAAAAAAAAAGTTCTTTCTATTGTGACTCCAAATCTGCCAAGTCCAAAGGGGGCACCCAGATTTGAACTGGGGACCTCTTGATCTGCAGTCAAATGCTCTACCACGGAGCTATACCCCCACACACAAGCAGCTAAAAACTGCATACATGAAATTAGATCCAAAATTTTGAGAATATCAAACAACAACATCTTCCCTTTTAAAAAAAAAGTTCTATTGTGACTCCAAATCTGCCAAGTCCAAAAGGGGGCACCCAGATTTGAATTGGGGACCTCTTGATCTGCAGTCAAATGCTCTACCACTGAGCTATACCCCCCACACAACCAGCAGCTAAAAACTGCATACATGAAATTAGATCCAAAATTTTGAGAATATCAAACAACAACATCTTCCCTTTAAAAAAAAAAAGATCTTTGGTTACTCCAAATCTGCCAAGTCCAAAGGGGGCACCCAGATTTGAACTGGGGAACTCTTGATCTGCAGTTAAATGCTCTACCACTGAGCTATACCCCCACACAACCAGCAGCTCAAAAGTGCATACATGAAATTAGATCCAAAATTTTTGAGAATATCAAACAACAACATCTTCCCTTTAAAAAAAAAAGATCTTTGGTTACTCCAAATCTGCCAGGACCAAAGTGGGCACCCAGATTTGAACTGGGGACCTCTTGATCTGCAGTCAAATGCTCTACCACTGAGTTATACCCCCAAACAGCCAGCAGCTCTAAACTGCATACATGAAATTAGATCCAAAATTTTGATGATATCAAACAACAAACATCTTCCCTTTAAAAAAAAAAAAGATCTTTGGTTACTCCAAATCTGCCAAGTCCAAAGGGGGCACCCAGATTTGAACTGGGGACCTCTTGATCTGATCTGCAGTCAAATGCTCTATACTGAGCTAAACTATACAGAAGTTAAACCTCAAAACCGGACACAGTAAATTAGATCCTAAATTTTGAGAATACTAAACAACATCTTGTTCAATCTGGCATAATAAAAAAACAACAGCTGCCGTTTGAAGTCAAGGTCTTTGGTTATGCCAAGCATGCTACATCCAAAACAGGGAAAACACTCTTGATAAGCATTCAAATGCTCTGCCATTGACCTATAACCCCCTTGAAATTAGATATAAACGCACAAGCCACAAAAAACAAACTCCCTTAAAAAGATTTTTGTTACTCCAAACCTGCCAAGTCCAAAGGGGGCACTCAGATTTGAACTGGGGACCTCTTGATCTGCAGTCAAATGCTCTACCACTGAGCTATACCCCCCCACACAACCAGCAGCTCAAAACTGCATACATGAAATTAGATCCAAATTTTGAGAATATCAAACAACAACATCTTCCCTTTAAAAAAAAAAAAATCTTTTGTTACTCCAAATCTGCCAAGTCCAAAGGGGGCACCCAGATTTGAACTGGGGACCTCTTGATCTGCAGTCAAATGCTCTACCACTGAGCTATACCCCCACACAACCAGCAGCTCAAAACTGCATACATGAAATTAGATCCAAAATTTTGAGAATATCAAACAACAACATCTTCCCAAAAAAAACTATCTTTGTGTGACTCCAAATCTGCCAAGCACCAAAGGGGGCACCCAGATTTGAACTGGGGACCTCTTGATCTGCAGTCAAATGCTGAGCTATACCACTGAGCTATACCCCCACACATCAAGCAGCTCAAAACTCCATACATGAAATTAGATCCAAAATTTTGAGACTATCAAACAACAACATCTTCCCCTTTAAAAAAAAGTTCTAAAGTTCTATTGTTTACTCCAAATCTGCCAAGTCCTAAGGGGGGCACCCAGATTTCAATTGGGGACCTCTTGATCTGCAGTCAAATGCTCCATCCCTGAGCTATACCCCCACACAACCAGCAGCTCTAAACTGCATACGTGAAATTAGATCCAAAAATTTTTTGAGAATATCAAACAACAACATCTTCCCTTTAAAAAAAAAAAGATCTTTGGTTACTCCAAATCTGCCAAGACCAAAGGGTGCACCCAGATTTGAACTGTGGACCTCTTGATCTGCAGTCAAATGCTCTACCACTGAGCTATACCCCCACACAACCAGCAGCTCTAAACTGCATACATGAAATTAGATCCAAAATTTTGATGATATCAAACAACAACATCTTCCTTTAAAAAAAAAAAGATCTTTGGTTACTCCAAATCTGCCAAGACCAAAGGGGGCACCCAGATTTGAACTGGGGACCTCTTGATCTGGAGTCAAATGCTCTATACTGAGCTAAACTATACAGAAGTTAAACCTCAAAACCGGACACAGTAAATTAGATCCTAAATTTTGAGAATACTAAACAACAACTTGTTCAATCTGGCAATAATAAAAAACAACAGCTGCCGTTTGAAGTCAAGGTCTTTGGTTATGCCAAGCATGCTACATCCAAAACAGGGATCTCTTGATAAGCATTCAAATGCTCTGCCATTGACCTATAACCCCCTTGATAGTATAACGCACAAGCCACAAAACCAAACTTAAGCCAAAGATTTGGTTGTTCTAAATCTGCCAAGTCCAAAGGGGGCACCTAGATTTGAACTGGGGACCTCTTGATCTGCAGTCAAATGCTCTACCACTGAGCTATACCCCCCACACAATCAGCAGCTCTAAACTGCATACATGAAATTAGATCCAACATTTTGAGACTATCAAACAACAACATCTTCCCTTTAAAAAAAAAAAAAGTTCTATTGTGACTCCAAATCTGCCAACTCCATAGGGGGCACCCAGATTTGAACTGGGGACCTCTTGATCTGCAGTCAAATACTCTACCACTGAGCTATACCCCCACACAACCAGCTCAAAACTGCATACACGAAATTAGATCCTAAATTTTGAAAATATCAAACAAACAACATCTTCCCTTTAAAATGAAATCTTTGCTTACTACAAATCTGCCAAGACCAAAGGGGGAACCCAGATTTGAACTGGGTACCTCTTAATCTGGAGTCAAATGCTCTATACTGAGCTATACGATAGAGAAGCAATACCTCAAATCCGGACACAGTAAATTACATCCCTAAATTTTGTGTTTCTCAAACAACAACTTTTTCCCTTTTTAAAATAAATCATTTTTTACTCCAAATCTGTCAGGTCCTTAGGGGGCACCCAGATTTGAACTGGGGACCTCTTGATCTGCAGTCAAATGCTCTACCACTGAGCTATACCCCCCACGTATCAAGCAGCTAAAAACTGCATACATGAAATTAGATCCAAAATTTTGAGAATATCAAACAACAACACCTTCAAAATAAACTATTTCGTGACTCCAAATCTGCCAAGTACAATGGGGGCACCCAGATTTGAATTGGGGACCTCTTGATCTGCAGTAAAATGCTCTACCACTGAGCTATACCCCCTCGTATCAAGCAGCTCAAAACTCCATACATGAAATTAGATCCAAAATTTTGAGACTATCAAACAACAACATCTTCCTTTTAAAAAAAAGTTCTAAAGTTCTATTGTGACTCAAAATCTGCCAAGTCCTAAGCGGGCAATCAGATTTGAATTGGGGACCTCTTGATCTGCAGTCAAATGCTCCATCCCTGAGCTATATCCCCACACAACCAGCAGCTCTAAACTGCATACGTGAAATTAGATCCAAAATTTTGATAATATCAAACAACAACATCTTCCTTTTAAAAAAAAAAAAAAGATCTTTGGTTACTCCAAATCTGCCAAGACCAAAGTGGGCACCCAGATTTGAACTGAGGACCTCTTGATCTGCAGTCAAATGCTCTACCACTGAGCTATACCCCCCACACAACCAGCAGCTCTAAACTGCATACATGAAATTAGATCCAAAATTTTGATGATATCAAACAACAACATCTTACCTAAAAAAAAAAAAGATCTTTGGTTACTCCAAATCTGCCAAGACCAAAGGGGGCACCCAGATTTGAACTGGGGACCTCTTGATCTGGAGTCAAATGCTCTATACTGAGCTAAACTATACAGAAGTTAAACCTCAAAACCGGACACAGTAAATTAGATCCTAAATTTTGAGAATACTAAACAACAACTTGTTCAATCTGGCAATAATAAAAAACAACAGCTGCCGTTTGAAGTCAAGGTCTTTGGTTATGCCAAGCATGCTACATCCAAAACAGGGATCTCTTGATTAGCATTCAAATGCTCTGCCATTGACCTATAACCCCCTTGATAGTATAACGCACAAGCCACAAAAACAAACTTAAGCCAAAGATTTGGTTGTTCCAAATCTGCCAAGACCAAAGTGGGCACCCAGATTTGAACTGAGAACCTCTTGATCTGCAGTCAAATGCTCTACCACTGAGCGATATCCCCACACAACCAGCAGCTCTAAACTGCATACATGAAATTAGATCCAACATTTTGAGACTATCAAACAACAACATCTTCCCTTTTAAAAAAAAAAAGTTCTATTGTGACTCCAGATCTGCCAAGTCCAAAGGGGGCACCCAGATTTGAACTGGGGACCTCTTGATCTGCAGTCAAATACTCTACCACTGAGTTATACCCCCTCACAACCAGCTCAAAACTGCATACACGAAATTAGATCCTAAATTTTTGAAAAAAATATCAAACAACAACATCTTCCCTTTAAAATGAAATCTTTTCTTACTCCAAATCTGCCAAGACCAAAGGGTGAACCCAGATTTGAACTGGGGACCTCTTAATCTGGAGTCAAATGCTCTATACTTAGCTATACCATAGAGAAGCAATACCTCAAAACCGGACACAGTAAATTACATCCTAAATTTTGTGTTTCTCAAACAACAACTTCTTCCCTTTAAAAAATAAATCACTTTTTTACTCCAAATCTGTCAGGTCCTTAGGGGGCACCCAGATTTGAACTGGGGACCTCTTGATCTGCAGTCAAATGCTCTACCACTGAGCTATACCCCCACGTATCAAGCAGCTAAAAACTGCATACATGAAATTAGATCCAAAATTTTGAGAATATCAAACAACAACACACCTTCAAAAAAAAACTATTTCGTGACTCCAAATCTGCCAAGTACAAAGGGGGCACCCAGATTTGAACTGGGGACCTCTTGATCTGAAGTCAAATGCTCTACCACTGAGCTATACCCCCACACACCAAGCAGCTCAAAACTCCATACATGAAATTAGATCCAAAATTTTGAGACTATCAAAAAACAACATCTTCCTTTTAAAAAAAAGTTCTAAAGTTCTATTGTGACTCAAAATCTGCCAAGTCCTAAGGGGGAACCCAGATTTGAATTGGGGACCTCTTGATCTGCAGTCAAATGCTCCACCCCTGAGCTATATACCCCCACACAACCAGCAGCTCTAAAACTGCATACGTGAAATTAGATCCAAAATTTTGATAATATCAAACAACAACATCTTCCCTTTTAAAAAAAAAAGATCTTTGGTTACTCCAAATCTGCCAAGACCAAAGGGGGCAGCCAGATTTGAACTGGGGACCTCTTGATCTGCAGTCAAATGCTCTACCACTGAGGTGTGCCCCCACACAACCAGCAGCTCTAAAACTGCATACATGAAATTAGATCCAAAATTTTGATGATATCAAACAACAACATCTTCCCTTTAAAAAAAAAGATCTTTTTAAAAAAAATCTTTGGTTACTCCAAATCTGCCAAGACCAAAGGGGGCACCCAGATTTGAACTGGGGACCTCTTGATCTGCAGTCAAATGCTCTACCACTGAGCTATACCCCACACAACAAGTTAAACCTCAAAACTGCATACATGAAATTAGATCCTAAATTTTGAGAATATCAAACAACAACAACTTTTTCAAAAAAAAAAATCTTAAAAAAACAAAATCTGCCGGTCCAAAGGGGGCACCCAGATTTGAACTGGGGACCTCTTGATCTGCAGTCAAATGCTCTACCACTGAGCTATACCCTCCACACAAAGCAGCTCTAAACTGCATACATGAAATTAGATCCCCCTTTTAGTAGACTATCACAACAACAACAAAACAAACTTAAGCCAAAGATTTGGTTGACTCCAAATCTGCCAAGTCCAAAGGGGGCAGCCAGATTTGAACTTGGGACCTCTTGATCTGCAGTCAAATGCTCTACCACTGAGCTATACCCCCACACAACCAGCAGCTCTAAACTGCATACATGAAATTAGATCCAAAATTTTGATAATATCAAACAACAACATCTTCCCTTTAAAAAAAAAAGAAAGATCTTTGGTTACTCCAAATCTGCTAAGTACAAAGGGGGCACCCAGATTTGAACTGGGGACCTCTTGATCTGCAGTCAAATGCTCTACCACTGAGCTATACCCCCACACAACCAGCAGCTCATAAACTGCATACATGAAATTAGATCCTAAATTTTGAGAATATCAAACAACAACATCCCTTTAAAATGAGTTCTCTTTGCTTACTCCAAATCTGCCAAGACCAAAGGGGGCACCCAGATTTGAACTGGGGACCTCTTTAATCTGCAGTCAAATGCTCTATACTGAGCTATACCCATACATCAACCAATACCTCAAAACCGGATACATGAAATTAGATCCTAAATTTTGTTTATCAAACAACAACAACTTCTTCCCTTTAAAAAAAAATCTTTTGTTACTCCAAATCTGCCAAGTCCATAGGGGGAACCCAGATTTGAACTGGGGACCTCTTGATCTGCTGTCAAATGCTCTACCACTGAGCTATACCCCCACACAACCAGCAGCTAAAAACTGCATACATGAAATTAGATCCAAAATTTTGAGAATATCAAACAACAACATCTTCAAAAAAAAAAACTATTTCGTGACTCCAAATCTGCCGAGTCCAAAGGGGGCACCCAGATTTGAACTGGGGACCTCTTGATCTGCAGTCAAATGCTCTACCACTGAGCTATACCCCCCACACATCAAGCAGCAGCAAAACTCCATACATGAAATTAGATACACAATTTTGAGACTATCAAACAACAACATCTTCCCTTTAAAAAAAAAGTTCTAAAGTTCTATTGTGACTCAAAATCTGCCAAGTCCTAAGCGGGCAATCAGATTTGAATTGGGGACCTCTTGATCTGCAGTCAAATGCTCCATCCCTGAGGCTATACCCCCACACAACCAGCAGCTCTAAACTGCATACGTGAAATTAGATCCAAAATTTTGATAATATCAAACAACAACATCTTCCCTTTAAAAAAAAAAGATCTTTGGTTACTCCAAATCTGCCAAGACCAAAGTGGGCACCCAGATTTGAACTGAGGACCTCTTGATCTGCAGTCAAATGCTCTACCACTGAGCTATATCCCCACACAGCCAGCAGCTCTAAACTGCATACATGAAATTAGATCCAAAATTTTGATGATATCAAACAACAACATCTTACCTTTAAAAAAATATCTTTGGTTACTCCAAATCTGCCAAGACCAAAGGGGGCACCCAGATTTGAACTGGGGACCTCTTGATCTGGAGTCAAATGCTCTATACTGAGCTAAACTATACAGAAGTTAAACCTCAAAACCGGACACAGTAAATTAGATCCTAAATTTTGAGAATACTAAACAACAACTTGTTCAATGTGGCAATAATAAAAAACAACAGCTGCCGTTTTGAAGTCAAGGTCTTTGGTTATGCCAAGCATGCTACATCCAAAACAGGGATCTCTTGATAAGCATTCAAATGCTCTGCCATTGACCTATAACCCCCTTGATAGTATAACGCACAAGCCACAAAAACAAACTTAAGCCAAAGATTTGGTTGTTCCAAATCTGTCAAGTCCAAAGGGGGCAGCCAGATTTGAACTGGGGACCTCTTGATCTGCAGTCAAATGCTCTACCACTGAGCTATACCCCCACACAACCAGCAGCTCTAAACTGCATACATGAAATTAGATCCAACATTTTGAGACTATCAAACAACAACATCTTCCTTTTAAAAAAAAAAAGTTCTATTGTGACTCCAGATCTGCCAACTCCATAGGGGGCACCCAGATTTGAACTGGGGACCTCTTGATCTGCAGTCAAATGCTCTCTACCACTGAGTTATACCCCCTCACAACCAGCTCAAAACTGCATACACGAAATTAGATCCTAAATTTTGAAAATATCAAACAACAACATCTTCCCTTTAAAATGAAATCTTTGCTTACTCCAAATCTGCCAAGACCAAAGGGGGAACCCAGATTTGAACTGGGGACCTCTTAATCTGGAGTCAAATGCTCTATACTGAGCTATAACATAGAGAAGCAATAACTCAAAACCGGACACAGTAAATTACATCTAAAATTTTGTGTTTCTCAAACAACAACTTCTTTCCTTTAATAAAAAAATCACTTTTTTACTCCAAATCTGTCAGGTCCTTAGGGGGCACCCAGATTTGAACTGGGGACCTCTTGATCTGCAGTCAAATGCTCTACCACTGAGCTATACCCCCACACATCAAGCAGCTCTAAAAACTGCATACATGAAATTAGATCCAAAATTTTGAGAATATCAAACAATAACACCTTCAAAATAAACTCTTTGGTGACTCCAAATCTGCCAAGACCAAAGGGGGCACCCAGATTTGAACTGGGGACCTCTTGATCTGCAGTCAAATGCTCTACCACTGAGCTATACCCCCCACACATCAAGCATCTCTAAACTGCATACGTGAAATTAGATCCAAATTTTGACAATATCAAACAACAACATCTTCCCTTTAAAAAAAAAAGTTCTAAAGTTCTTCGTGACTCCAAATCTGCCAAGTCCAAAGGGGGCACCCAGATTTGAACTGGGGACCTCTTGATCCGAAGTCAAATGCTCTACCACTGAGCTATACCCCCACACAACCAGCAGCTCAAAACTGCATACATGAAATTAGATCCAAAATTTTGAGAATATCAAACAACAACATCTTCCCTTTAAAAAAAAAAAAGTTTTTTGTTACTCCAAATCTGCCAAGACCAAAGGGGGCACCCAGATTTGAACTGGGGACCTCTTGATCTGCAGTCAAATGCTCTACCACTGAGCTATTCCCCCCACACAACCAGCAGCTCTAAACTGCATACATGAAATTAGATCCAAAATTTTGAGAATATCAAACAACAACATCTTCCCTTAAAAAAAAAATCTTTTTCGTACTCCAAATCTGCCAAGTCCAAAGGGGGCACCCAGTTTTGAATTGGGGACCTCTTGATCTGCAGTCAAATGCTCTACCACTGAGCTATACCCCCACACCAGCCTCAAAACTGCATACATGAAATTAGATCCAAAATTTTGAGACTATCAAACAACAACATCTTCCCTTAAAAAAAAAAAAGTTCTATTGTTACTCCAAATCTGCCAAGACCAAAGGGGGCACCCAGATTTGAACTGGGGACCTCTTGATCTGCAGTCAAATGCTCCATCCCTGAGCTATACCCCCACACAACCAGCAGCTCTAAACTGCATACGTGAAATTAGATCCAAAATTTTGAGAATATCAAACAACAACATCTTCCCTTTAAAAAAAAAAGATCTTTGGTTACTCCAAATCTGCCAAGACCAAAGGGGGCACCCAGATTTGAACTGGGGACCTCTTGATCTGCAGTTAAATGCTCTACCACTGAGCTATACCCCACACACAACTAGCAGCTCTAAACTGCATACATGAAATTAGATCCAAAATTTTAATGATATCAAACAACAACATCTTACCTTTAAAAAAAGGTCTTTGGTTACTCCAAATCTGCCAAGACCAAAGGGGGCACCCAGATTTGAACTGGGGACCTCTTGATCTGCAGTCAAATGCTCTATACTGAGCTAAACTATACAGAAGTTAAACCTCAAAACCGGACACAGTAAATTAGATCCTAAATTTTGAGAATATTAAACAACAACTTGTTCAGTCTGGCAATAATAAAAAACAACAGCTGCCGTTTGAAGTCAAGGTCTTTGGTTATGCCAAGCATGCTACATCCAAAACAGGGATCTCTTGATAAGCATTCAAATGCTCTGCCATTGACCTATAACCCCCTTGATAGTATAACGCACAAGCCACAAAAACAAACTTAAGCCAAAGATTTGGTTGTTCCAAATCTGTCAAGTCCAAAGGGGGCAACCAGATTTGAACTGGGGACCTCTTGATCTGCAGTTAAATGCTCTACCACTGAGCTATACCCCCACACAACCAGCAGCTCTAAACTGCATACATGAAATTAGATCCAACATTTTGAGACTATCAAACAACAACATCTTCCTTTTAAAAAAAAAAAAGTTCTATTGTGACTCCAGATCTGCAAACTCCATAGGGGGGCACCCAGATTTGAACTGGGGACCTCTTGATCTGCAGTCAAGATACTCTACCACTGAGTTATACCCCCCAGATAGTATAACGCACAACCAGCTCAAAACTGCATACACGAAATTAGATCATCAAACAACAACATCTTCCCTTTAAAATGAAATCTTTGCTTACTCCAAATCTGCCAAGACCAAAGGGGGAACCCGGATTTGAACTGGGGACCTCTTAATCTGGAGTCAAATGCTCTTTACTGAGCTATACCCATAGAGAAGAAATACCTCAAAACCGGACACAGTAAATTACATCCTAAATTTTGTGTTTCTCAAACAACATTTCTTCCCTTTAAAATATATCACTTTTTTACTCCAAATCTGTCAGGTCCTTAGGGGGCACCCAGATTTGAACTGGGGACCTCTTGATCTGCAGTCAAATGCTCTACCACTGAGCTATACCCCCACGTATCAAGCAGCTAAAAACTGCATACATGAAATTAGATCCAAAATTTTGAGAATATCAAACAACAACACCTTCAAAATAAACTATTTCGTGACTCCAAATCTGCCAAGTACAAAGGGGGCACCCAGATTTGAACTGGGGACCTCTTGATCTGCAGTAAAATGCTCTACCACTGAGCTATACCCCCACACATCAAGCAGCTCAAAACTCCATACATGAAATTAGATCCAAAATTTTGAGACTATCAAACAACAACATCTTCCTTTTAAAAAAAAGTTCTAAAGTTCTATTGTGACTCAATAATCTGCCAAGTCCTAAGCGGGCAATCAGATTTGAATTGGGGACCTCTTGATCTGCAGTCAAATGCTCCATCCCTGAGCTATACCCCCACACAACCAGCAGCTCTAAACTGCATACGTGAAATTAGATCCAAATTTTTGATAATATCAAACAACAACATCTTCCCTTTAAAAAAAAAAAAGATCTTTGGTTACTCCAAATCTGCCAAGACCAAAGGGGGCACCCAGATTTGAACTGAGGACATCTTGATCTGCAGTCAAATGCTCTAAAACTGAGCTATATCCCCCCACACAACCAGCAGCTCTAAACTGCATACATGAAATTAGATCCAAAATTTTGATGATATCAAACAACAACATCTTACCTTTAAAAAAAATATCTTTGGTTACTCCAAATCTGCCAAGACCAAAGGGGGCACCCAGATTTGAACTGGGGACCTCTTGATCTGGAGTCAAATGCTCTATACTGAGCTAAACTATACAGAAGTTAAACCTCAAAACTGGACACAGTAAATTAGATCCTAAATTTTGAGAATACTAAACAACAACTTGTTCAATGTGGCAATAATAAAAAACAACAGCTGCCGTTTGAAGTCAAGGTCTTTGGTTATGCCAAGCATGCTACATCCAAAACAGGGATCTCTTGATTAGCATTCAAATGCTCTGCCATTGACCTATAACCCCCTTGATAGTATAACGCACAAGCCACAAAAACAAACTTAAGCCAAAGATTTGGTTGTTCCAAATCTGCCAAGTCCAAAGGGGGCACCCAGATTTTGAACTGGGGACCTCTTGATCTGCAGTCAAATGCTCTACCACTGAGCTATACCCCCACACACAACCAGCAGCTCTAAACTGCATACATGAAATTAGATCCAACATTTTGAGACTATAAAACAACAACATCTTCCCTTTAAAAAAAAAAAAATTTCTATTGTGACTCCAGATCTTCCAACTCCATAGGGGGAACCCAGATTTGAACTGGGGACCTCTTGATCTGCAGTCAAATGCTCTACCACTGAGCTATACCCCCACACATCAAGCAGCTCAAAACTGCATACACGAAATTAGATCCTATCCAAATTTTTGAAAATATCAAACAACAACATCTTCCCTTTAAAATGAAATCTTTGCTTACTCCAAATCTGCCAAGACCAAAGGGGGAACCCAGATTTGAACTGGGGACCTCTTAATCTGGAGTCAAATGCTCTATACTGAGCTATACCATAGAAAAGCAATACCTCAAAACCGGACACAGTAAATTACATCCTAAATTTTGTGTTTCTCAAACAACAACTTCTTCCCTTTAAAATAAATCACTTTTTTACTCCAAATCTGTCAGGTCCTTAGGGGTAACCCAGATTTGAACTGGGGACCTCTTGATCTGCAGTCAAATGCTCTACCACTGAGCTATACCCCCACACATCAAGCAGCTAAAAACTGCATACATGAAATTAGATCCAAAATTTTGAGACTATCAAACAACAACACCTTCAAAATAAACTATTTCGTGACTCCAGATCTGCCAAGTCCAAAGGGGGCACCCAGATTCGAACTGGGGACCTCTTGATCTGCAGTCAAATGCTCTACCACTGAGCTATACCCACACACAACAAGCAGCTCAAAACTGCATACATGAAATTAGATCCAAAATTTTGAGACTATCAAACAACAACATCTTCCCTTTAAAAAAAAAAAAAAGTTCTATTGTGACTCCAGATCTGCCAGCTCCATAGGGGGCACCCAGATTTGAACTGGGGACCTCTTGATCTGCAGTCAAATGCTCTACCACTGAGCTATACCCCCACACATCAAGCAGCTCAAAACTCCATACATGAAATTAGATCCAACATTTTGAGACTATCAAACAACAACATCTTCCCTTTAAAATGAAATCTTTGCTTACTCCAAATCTGCCAAGACCAAAGGGGGAACCCAGATTTGAACTGGGGACCTCTTAATCTGGAGTCAAATGCTCTATACTGAGCTATACCATAGAGAAGCAATACCTCAAAACCGGACACAGTAAATTACATCCTAAATTTTGTGTTTCTCAAACAACAACTTCTTCCCTTTAAAATAAAAAATCACTTTTTTTTACTCCAAATCTGTCAGGTCCTTAGGGGGCACCCAGATTTGAACTGGGGACCTCTTGATCTGCAGTCAAATGCTCTACCACTGAGCTATACCCCCACGTATCAAGCAGCTAAAAACTGCATACATGAAATTAGATCCAAAATTTTGAGAATATCAAACAACAACACCTTCAAAAATAAACTATTTCGTGACTCCAAATCTGCCAAGTACAAAGGGGGCACCCAGATTTGAACTGGGGACCTCTTGATCTGCAGTCAAATGCTCTACCACTGAGCTATACCCCCACACAACCAGCAGCTCTAAACTGCATACGTGAAATTAGATCCAAAATTTTGATAATATCAAACAACAACATCTTCCCTTTAAAAAAAAGTTCTAAAGTTCTATTGTGACTCAAAATCTGCCAAGTCCTAAGCGGGCAATCAGATTTGAATTGGGGACCTCTTGATCTGCAGTCAAATGCTCCATCCCTGAGCTATACCCCCACACAACCAGCAGCTCTAAACTGCATATGAAATTAGATCCAAAATTTTGATAATATCAAACAACAAATCTTCCCTTTAAAAAAAAAATACTCAAACCACAAGGGGGCACCCAGATTTGAACTGGGGACCTCTTGATCTGCAGTCAAATGCTCCATCCCACTGAGCTATACCCCCACACAAAGCAGCTCTAAACTTGAAATTAGATCCAAAATTTTGAGAATATCAAACAACAAATATTTCGTGACTCCAAATCTGCCAAGACCAAAGGGGGCACCCAGATTTGAACTGAGGACCTCTTGATCTGCAGTCAAATGCTCTACCACTGAGCTATACCCCCACACAACCAGCAGCTCTAAACTGCATACATGAAATTAGATCCAAAATTTTGATGATATCAAACAACAACATCTTACCTTTAAAAAAATATCTTTGGTTACTCCAAATCTGCCAAGACCAAAGGGGGCACCCAGATTTGAACTGGGGACCTCTTGATCTGGAGTCAAATGCTCTATACTGAGCTAAACTATACAGAAGTTAAACCTCAAAACCGGACACAGTAAATTAGATCCTAAATTTTGAGAATACTAAACAACAACTTGTTCAATCTGGCAATAATAAAAAAACAACAGCTGCCGTTTGAAGTCAAGGTCTTTGGTTATGCCAAGCATGCTACATCCAAAACAGGGATCTCTTGATAAGCATTCAAATGCTCTGCCATTGACCTATAACCCCCTTGATAGTATAACGCACAAGCCACAAAAAAAACTTAAGCCAAAGATTTGGTTGTTCCAAATCTGCCAAGTCCAAAGGGGGCACCCAGATTTGAACTGGGGACCTGTTGATCTGCAGTCAAATGCTCTACCACTGCGCTATACCCCCACACAACCAGCAGCTCTAAACTGCATACATGAAATTAGATCCAACATTTTGAGACTATCAAACAACAACATCTCCTTTTTAAAAAAAAAAAAGTTCTATTGTGACTCCAGATCTGCCAACTCCATAGGGGGCACCCAGATTTGAACTGGGGACCTCTTGATCTGCAGTCAAATACTCTACCACTGAGCTATACCCCCCACACAACCAGCTCAAAACTGCATACACGAAATTAGATCCTAAATTTTGAAAATATCAAACAACAACATCTTCCCTTTTAAAATGAAATCTTTGCTTACTCCAAATCTGCCAAGACCAAAGGGGGAACCCAGATTTGAACTGGGGACCTCTTAATCTGGAGTCAAATGCTCTATACTGAGCTATACCATAGAGAAGCAATACCTCAAAACCGGACAGTAAATTACATCCTAAATTTTGTGTTTCTCAAACAACAACTTCTTCCCTTTAAAATAAATCACTTTTTTTACTCCAAATCTGCCAGGTCCTTAGGTGGCACCCAGATTTGAACTGGGGACCTCTTGATCTGCAGTCAAATGCTCTACCACTGAGCTATACCCCCCACACATCAAGCAGCTCAAAACTCCATACATGAAATTAGATCCAAAATTTTGAGAATATCAAACAATAACACCTTCAAAATAAACTATTTCGTGACTCCAAATCTGCCAAGACCAAAGGGGGCACCCAGATTTGAACTGGGGACCTCTTGATCTGCAGTCAAATGCTCTACCACTGAGCTATACCCCCACACAACCAGCAGCTAAAAACTGCATACATGAAATTAGATCCAAAATTTTGAGAATATCAAACAACAACATCTTCCCTTTAAAAAAAATCTTTTTTGGTTACTCCAAATCTGCCAAGACCAAAGGGGGCACCACAGATTTGAACTGGGGACCTCTTGATCTGGAGTCAAATGCTCTATACTGAGCTATACCCCACACAGAAGCACCTCAAAACCGCATACAGTAAAATAGATCCTAAATTTTGTGAATATCAAACAACAACTTTCTTCCCTTTAAAAAAAAACTTTTCGTTACTCCAAATCTGCCAGGTCCAAAGGGGGCACCCAGATTTGAAATTGGGGACCTCTTGATCTGCAGTCAAATGCTCTACCACTGAGCTATACCCCCACACGTCAAGTAGCTCAAAACTCTATACATGAAATTAGATCCAAAATTTTGAGAATATCAAACAACAACATCTTCCCTTTAAAAAAAAAAAATCTTTGGTTGACTCCAAATCTGCCAAGTACAAAGGGGGCACCCAGATTTCAATTGGGGACCTCTTGATCTGCAGTCAAATGCTCCATCCCTGAGCTATACCCCCACACAACCAGCAGCTCTAAACTGCATACATGAAATTAGATCCAAAATTTTGAGAATATCAAACAACAACATCTTCCCTTTAAAAAAAAAAAAAAATCTTTGGTTACTCCAAATCTGCCAAGACCACAAGGGGCACCCAGATTTGAACTGAGGACCTCTTGATCTGCAGTCAAATGCTCTACCACTGAGCTATACCCCCACACAACCAGCAGCTCTAAACTGCATACATGAAATTAGATCCAAAATTTTGATGATATCAAACAACAACGTCTTACCTTTAAAAAAAAAAGATCTTTGGTTACTCCAAATATGCCAAGACCAAAGGGGGCACCCAGATTTGAACTGGGGACCTCTTGATCTGGAGTCAAATGCTCTATACTGAGCTAATCTATACAGAAGTTAAACCTCAAAACCGGACACAGTAAATTAGATCCTAAATTTTGAGAATACTAAACAACAACTTGTTCAATCTGGCAATAATAAAAAAACAACAGCTGCCATTTGACGTCAAGGTCTTTGGTTATGCCAAGCATGCTACATCCAAAACAGGGATCTCTTGATAAGCATTCAAATGCTCTGCCATTGACCTATAACCCCCTTGATAGTATAACGCACAAGCCACAAAAACAAACTTAAGCCAAAGATTTGGTTGTTCCAAATCTGCCAAGTCCAAAGGGGGCACCCAGATTTGAACTGGGGACCTCTTGATCTGCAGTTAAATGCTCTACCACTGAGCTATACCCCCACACAACTAGCAGCTCTAAACTGCATACATGAAATTAGATCCAACATTTTGAGACTATCAAACAACAACATCTTCCTTTTAAAAAAAAAAAAGTTCTTTTGTGACTCCAGATCTGCCAACTCCATAGGGGGCACCCAGATTTGAACTGGGGACCTCTTGATCTGCAGTCAAATACTCTACCACTGAGTTTATACCCCCTCACAACCAGCTCAAAACTGCATACAAGAAATTAGATCCTAAATTTTGAAAATATCAAACAACAACATCTTCCCTTTAAAATGAAATCTTTGCTTACTCCAAATCTGCCAAGACCAAAGGGGGAACCCAGATTTGAACTGGGGACCTCTTAATCTGGAGTCAAATGCTCTATACTGAGCTATACCATAGAGAAGCAATACCTCAAAACCGGACACAGTAAATTACATCCTAAATTTTGTGTTTCTCAAACAACAACTTCTTCCCTTTAAAAAAAATCACTTTTTTTACTCCTCCAAATCTGTCAGGTCCTTAGGGGGCACCCAGATTTGAACTGGGGACCTCTTGATCTGCAGTCAAATGCTCTACCACTGAGCTATACCCCCACGTATCAAGCAGCTAAAAACTGCATACATGAAATTAGATCCAAAATTTTGAGAATATCAAACAACAACACCTTTATCAAGAAGTTTTTCGTGACTCCAAATCTGCCAAGTACAAAGGGGGCACCCAGACTTGAATTGGGGACCTCTTGATCTGCAGTCAAATGCTCTACCACTGAGCTATAACCCCACACATCAAGCAGCTCAAAACTCCATACATGAAATTAGATCCAAAATTTTGAGACTATCAAACAACAACATCTTCCTTTTAAAAAAAAGTTCTAAAGTTCTATTGTGACTCAAAAATCTGCCAAGTCCTAAGCGGGCAATCAGATTTGAATTGGGGACCTCTTGATCTGCAGTCAAATGCTCCATCCCTGAGCTATACCCCCACACAACCAGCAGCTCTAAACTGCATACGTGAAATTAGATCCAAAATTTTGATAATATCAAACAACAACATCTTCCCTTTAAAAAAAAAAGATCTTTGGTTACTCCAAATCTGCCAAGACCAAAGGGGGCACCCAGATTTGAACTGGGGACCTCTTGATCTGCAGTCAAAATGCTCTACCACTGAGCTATACCCCCACACAACCAGCAGCTCAAAACTGCATACATGAAATTAGATCCAAAATTTTGATGAATATCAAACAACAACATCTTCCCTTTTAAAAAAATATCTTTGGTTACTCCAAATCTGCCAAGACCAAAGGGGGCACCCAGATTTGAACTGGGGACCTCTTGATCTGGAGTCAAATGCTCTATACTGAGCTATACCCCTATACAGAACAATACCTCAAAACCGGACACAGTAAATTAGATCCTAAATTTTGAGAATATCAAACAACAACTTGTTCTTCCCTTTAAAAAAAAACAGCTTTTTTTACTCTCAAATCTGCCAAGACCAAAGGGGGCACCCAGATTTGAACTGGGGACCTGTTGATCTGTAGTAAAATGCTCTACCACTGAGCCATACCCCCACAAAACTGCACAGAGGAACTTAGATCCAAAATTTTGAGACTATGAAACAACAACATCTTCCCTTTAAAAAAAAAAAGTTCTATCATGACTCCAAATCTGCCAGGTCCTAAGGGGGCACCCAGATTTGAACTGGGGAACCTCTTGATCTGCAGTCAAATGCCCTACCACTGGGCTATACCCCCACACATCCAGTGTCTCAAAATTGCATATATGAAATTAGATCCAAAATTTTGAGAATATCAAACAACAACATCTTCCCTTTAAAATAAGATATTTGGTTACTACAAATCTGCCAAGACCAAATGGGGCACCCAGCTCAAATCTGTATACACGAAATTAGATCCTAAATTTTGAAAATATCAAACAACAACATTTTCCCTTTAAAATGAAATCTTTGCTTACTCCAAATCTGCCAAGACCAAAGGGTAAAGTAAAAACCCAGATTTGAACTGGAACCTCTTGATCTGGAGTCAAATGCTCTATACTGAGCTATACCATACAGAAGCAATATCTCAAAACCGGACACAGTAAATTACATCCTAAATTTTGTGTTCATCAAACAACAACATCTTCCCTTTAAAATAAATAATTTTTTTACTCCAAATCTGCCAAATCCAAAGGGGGCACTCAGATTTGAATTGGGGAACTCTTGATCTGCAGTTAAATGCTCTACCACTGAGCTATACCCCCTCACAACCAGCAACCCAAAACTGCACAGAGGAAATTAGATCCAAAATTTTGAGAATATCAAACAACAACATCTTCCCTTTAAAATAAATTCTATCGTTACTCCAAATCTGCCAAGTCCTAAGGGGGCACCCAGATTTGAAATGGGGATCTCTTGAGCTGCAGTCCAATATTCTACCACTGAGCTATACCCCCTCACAACCAATGGCACAAAACCGCACAGAGGAACTTAGATCCAAAATTTTGAGACTATGAAACAACAACATCTTCCCTTTAAAATAAGATATTTGGTTACTCCAAATCTGCCAAGACCAAAGGGGGCACCCAGCTCAAATCTGCATACACGAAATTAGATCCTAAATTTTGAAAATATCAAACAACAACATCTTCCCTTTAAAATGAATTCTTTGGTTACTCCAAATCTGACAAGACCAAAGGGGGCACCCAGATTTGAACTCTTGATCTGGAGTCAAATGCTCTATACTGAGCTAAACTATACAGAAGCAATACCTCAAAACCGGACACAGTAAATTAGATCCTAAATATTGAGAATACTAAACAACAACTTGTTCATTCTGGCAATAATAAACAACAACAGCTGCCGTTTGAAATCAAGGTCTTTGGTTATGCCAAGCATGCTACATCCAAAACAGGGATCTCTTGATAAGCATTCAAATGCTCTGCCATTGACCTATAACCCCCTTGATAGTATGACGCACAAGCCACAAAAACAAACTTAAGCCAAGGATTTGATTGTTCCAAATCTGCCAAGTCCAAAGGGGGCACCAGAATTTGAATCGTGGACCTCTTCATCTGCAGTCAAATGCTCTATACCAAGCTATACCCAACAAAGTCAACAACTCAAAACCATACACAAGAAATTAGATCCTTCAATTTCACAATATCAAACATTGACAGCTTTGCTGTAAACTCATTTTGTAAAGTATTTGGTTACTCCAAAGCTTGCCAAGACCAAAGGTGCCACCTGGATTTGAAATTGGGATGACTTGATCTGCAGTCTGCTTATTTCTGTTGAACAAGAGCATAGAAAGACAAGAAGTTCAAACATTTTGACAATATCCAACAACGACATACTCACTTTGAAATTAAGTCTTTGGTTATGCCAAGCATGCTAGATCCAAAACAGGAACCTCTTGATATGCAGTCAAATGCTCTGCCATTGAGCTATAACACCGTACATTATGACGCACATACCACAAAAAGGAATTTAAATCAAGGATTAGATTATTCCTAATCTGCCAAATCCAAAGGGGCCAACCAGATTTGAACTGGGGACCTCTTGATCTGCACTTAAATACTCTACCACTGAGGTATCCCCCCCCCACAGAACCTGTAGCTCAAAACTGCACACAGGAAATTAGATCCTAAATTTTGACAATATCAAACATCAACATCTTCACTTTAAAATAAAGGCTTTGGTTATTCCAAAGCTACCAAGTCCAAAGGGGGCACCCAGATTTTTGAACTGCAGTCAAATGCTCTACTGCTGAGCAATACCCCCAAAGAATCAGAAGCTCAAAACCACATACAGGAAATTAGATCCTTACTTTATACTAAATCAAACAACAACATCTTTACTTTAAAATAAAGACTTTGGATAAAAAACAAAAGAGGAAAATATCTGTGAAACAAAAATAGGCTTATGATAAGGCAAGAAGTAGGACCCGTGTAAATGTCGGATCGGGTTTCCGGCAATGAAGAGAATTTAAGGAGTGGGAAGGCCTGCGATCGGATGCCGAGGTTGTTTTGTTTCTTCTCGATAGGTGAGTAACATTGGTTTTGCTTTGCTTCACAGAACTAATATATGCGTTAGGAGTTTCCTTGGCTTGGTTAGTCACTGTGGCCGATTAATTAATTGGGTTGCAGTATTGAATCAAGGAGGTTATTGTATGTTTTTAGAAAGGGTTATAGTTTACGTTATTAATTTAGGTTCTGTGGTGATTTTGAGTTTGTTTTTGGGATGTAATGTAGCTTTAATAAATCGGAGATGAAGGAAGGTTACAGGTTTGCAAGTTGGTGGCTTCTGAATATTTCTTGAAGGATTTAAATTGTCTCCATAAACAAGTACCAATACAACGCTTCTAAATAAAAACATTTGATGTATACATTTTAATAATTGTATTGTTAATCGGATGAGGAAATAGTGTCTTGAAAAATTCTGCAGCTCATCAAAAACAAAAATGCTCACTAAAAGAATAACAGGTTGTGTCTGTATCTGAAAAAACAGTGTTGATGTAACTGATGTCATGAGTTAATTTTTATTTTTTTGCAAGGTCAGAAGCTGTCCTACGCAACTGAAATATAACAAACATGACACTTGTAAATAAAATAATTTTATAAACAAAGTTTATTATGTAATATCATTTTATTTGAAATGGATGAGGAAAATAAAGTGGGTTAAATTAAAAAAGCTCTAAATTAATTTTAAAATTTCTATGTTAGAATAAAGACAGCATTAGTCAACTGAAGGCACCATTTAACATTTTTAAATCCACATGTTCTTTCACTGTAACTGGTATCATTTTGGAAAAGTGAAATCAGAATACTAAAACCAGAACAAATTCTGTTTTTGTTTAGAATGATCTGAATACCTAAATCCCTGCATTCTCAGCCATGTCAAATCACGACTGGCTTGACTGCATGTTAAAGGGTAGTCTTTGTTAAAGATTGTTGCTACGTGTGCAGACTGAACATTTTACTCTGTCAATCTTTTTTATGGACCATAAAATTTTGCATACAGGATAAAGCTGCATATTTTGATCTGCAGTCTAAAAGAAGTTCAACAGAAAAATGGTAGCTATACAGCTACACCAAGTCTAAGTGGAGTCCCAAGCCTTCTCCCAAGTCAAGTCACAAGTCATCAAAATCATGACACCAAGTCATGGACACCTTTGGTTTAACCCTTTGCTGCTGCTGCTGCTGCTGCTGCTGCTGCAGCTGCAGCTGCTGCTGCTGCTGCTGCTGCTGCTGCTGCTGCTGCTGCTGCAGCTGCAGCTGCAGCTGCAGCTGCAGCTGGCAAAACTGATGCTGGATGCTATACCATGTCAGTTCTTATCATGGCGTCACTGAGTTTATCAGTTAATCTCTCTCTAGGAGAGATGACTTGAGCTTGTCTGCTAGCTCAGAGATGGTAAGCTCAGCTGGTTGCAATGCTCCTGAAAATCACATGACTGCAGCCTTGTGTTAAGGCCAGATCCCACTCTTGACATCATTTGTGGTGGGCGGCCTTGGCATGACTCTGCAAGAGTCCAAAAAAATGCTCTAGGAGCTGTTTAACCAAAAATAAATAAATAAATACAAATACAAAAATAAATATTTAAAAAAACAACCACTAAAAAACAGAGGGGGCCCCCTGATCTATGAAGCCTGGTTAAATACAACTGATTGAAGTAAAAATGAATCCAGAATCAATAAAAGAACCACAAAGAATTATTGCTTAGTGATTATACACAGCCAGCAGACTCCTGAATATTTTAAGACACAAATATAGAATAAACATATGTCTGGTTGTTTTCTTGATGTGTTGCTTGAGGGCACATTAGTTTTGGTGTGAAATGCGGTGCTCCTGTGTGACATCTAGTGGTTGAAAATATGTATGTAACACCCTGAAGATGAAGCAGGTAGGGAGGTACAGATCAGTGATCCAGTAACTGACTGTCAGTAAAAAAGTCTAAGATTCAAATCTGGATGCTCCCTGCTGGCATTACATAAAGTTACAACATAAAGTGCTACATACATTATAAGACAGAGGTCATGGAGACCCACTGTACTGCAAAGTTTAGCTTCAACCCTAATCACACAAACCTGAACAAGCTAATCAACATTTTCAGGATGAAATGGAACTGAATTTAGCTGGACAGCGGGTCTCCAGGGGCAGGGTTGAAGACTTGTGATTTGGAGATGTATAAGCTTTGTATCCGATATCTGTATGTGATCACTGAAAATGGATTTGAAATAACAGTAAATAGTATTAAATAGAAATTCTAGAAATGTGATTTAATTTTAAGGTCTCTACCACAATGCTCTCAATCCGCTTATTGTACTGCTCCAAAGTTGTGAGAAGACGTTCATAGAACTCCTGTGGAAAAAAAGGGATAGATATGACAAAACATTAAACAGCCTTTATGGAAAGGATGTTTGGAGCCCAAAATTGTCAGTCCCTCTTGTTGTACCTGGATGACATTTTTGTGTTCTCGTCTAGCGTGAATGACCACATGACCCATTTAGATCTGGTGCTGAGTCGACTCCAGGAAGAAGGATTGAAGGCAAAACTGGAGAAATGTTGTTTCTTTAGGAAGGAGGTCCAGTATCTGGGCCATTTAATCTCCCGTGAAGGTGTGTCTACGGATACAGCCAAGGTGTCTGCTGTTGCTAACTGGCCTCACCCTACCAATGTCTCAGAGTTGAGGTCCTTCCTTGGATTTGCAAGTTACTACAGGTGGTTTGTTGAGGGATTTTCAAAACTAGCAGCTCCATTACATCGCCTGGTAGCTGAACTGGCAGGGAATAAGATGAGGAAGGGCCACGGACCACGGCTAAATGGGGCCTGGACAGACTCCTCTGAGCAGAGTTTCCCGGAGTTCAAAGAGGAGGTTAGTGAATTCACCTACCTTGGCCTTTGCTAACTCCAGAGGGTTAATGGAAATCTGGAAACTGATGCTCAAATAGTGGCGAATCATTTTAATAATTACTTCATAGAATCAGTCAAAGAACTGGGAATTCAAAATAGAGACTTAAATAATTATGTACAAGCATCTGATTGTATTGATTTATGTACGAAGTCTGATTGTATTTCATATGAACAAAATATGCTACATTTTAAATTGGCAAACGAACTTGAAATAAAAAAAATGTATGCAATCATTGACAAATTCTAAAAGTAAAGATATTTGGGGAATGGACAATGCTCTTCTTACTCCTATTACATACCTGATAAATAAATCAATAGAAGAAAGCTTTTTTCCCACTGCTTTTAAAACCGCAGTAATCACTCCAGTATTCAAATCGGGGGACAAATATGAGGTCTGTAATTACAGGCCGATTAGCATACTTCCTGTTGTCTCAAACATTGCAGAGAAAGTAATTGTGGAGCAACTAAAAGAACATTTAAACAAAAATAAAATGCTACATCCCATGCAATTTGGATATAGAAAACACCATTCCACCGAAACTGCATGTTGTTACTTTATTGAGGTGGTGAAGGCAAAGCTGGAAAAGGGCCGGGTTGTGGGCGCCGTGTTTTTTGATTTAAGCATGGCGTTTGACACGGTCAACCACTCTGTGCTACTGAGGAAGCTGAGCAACTATAATTTATCACTGAGTGCACTACAGTGAGTAGAATCATATCTTAGTGACCGTGTCCAGTGCGTAAGAGTTAAAAGTAAGTTATCAACATCTAAGGGTAATGACATAGGTGTCCCACAAGGCTCTGTTCTTGGGCCATTGCTGTTCGCACTTTACATAAATGATATTCCTTCAGTGTGCGGTGAGGTGGACATGCAGATGTACGCGGACGATACTGTAGTTTACGTGCATGGAAGCGATGCGACCAGTGTAGCTAATAAACTAACCAATGTTATGGGAAACATCTTAAATTGGCTTTCCTCTGCCTCGCTCACACTGAATGTAAATAAAACAGTAGCAATGTATTTTACTAAAACTCAACGACTGAAGTCTTCCTTTCCATGTATTTATGCAAATCAGAGTCAAATAAAAGTAGTGAAGGAATTTAAATATCTAGGCCTTGTTTTGGATTCAACCTTCACTTTTAAAAAACATGTTAAGAAAATTTGCAGCACCTTAAAATACAGTTTGTCTGTTTTTAGACATATTAGGAATACATTGACTCATGATGCTGCAAAAATTTACTTGGAGGCAATGATAATTCCTCATATTAATTACTGTATTTCTTGTTGGTCACAGATGAGTGAAACAGCAATAAAACCTTTAAAATCGTTATATAATCAAGCTATTAAAGTATTAGACAAAAAGCCACTGAGATATCATCACTGTCTGATTCTTGGAAAATACAGCATTTTAAATTTTGACAATATAATTGTGTATGTCAATGTGCGATAAGTTTTTAAAATTTTAAATAATATTGCGCCTCCTCCCCTGAAAACATTTGTCCAGCTCTGTTCTGAACAGATGACTAGGAGCTCCAGATCTACAAGTTGCAATGATTGTAGACTGCCTAAACGTGGCTCGGCCTTTGCACAGACAGCGTTCTCATTTAAAGGCATCAAAGAATGGAACAAACTCCCACAGAGTCTGAAACTTACCTTAGACCTGAAAGATTTTTCTCGCAATACTAGGAAAGTGCTATTGGAAAACCAGTTGTGTCAGCATAGATAACGGTGTATGTAAATATGATTTTTAGTTAAGTTTTATTGTAGTAATTTTGGTATGATTTACTGATTGATGGTTGTAATGGAGAATATTTGAATGAATGAATTAATAGTTGTATTTGAGTGACTAATTACATTTTATATTGTATATTTTGTATTGTAATTCACCTGCTCGGGGACTGCAGATGGAAACTAGCTTGAGCTAAATCTGGTGCAAAAAACATCTTTAATTAATGTTTTTGCACATTGTCCCTGTTGAAATAAATAAATAAACAAACAAACAAACAAACTCTCCCCTTTATCCTTGAGGTGGACGCCAGCCATATTGGTCTTGGAGCAGTGCTCTCGCAAGAACAGGATGGTAAAGTTTGCCCAATTGCCTACGCCAGTCGGAGTCTTAGCCCTGCCGAGAAGAACTATAGTTCCATGAAGCTGGAATTTCTGGGCATGAAATGGGCAATGACAGAGAAGTTCCGGGAGTACTTGTGGGGCCAACAGTGTACAGTCTGGACTGATAACAACCCTTTGAGCCATCTGGATACAGCTAAGTTGGGCGCGACCGAGCAGCGATGGATAGCGGAGTTGTCTGCCTACAATTACACCATTCGTTACCGTTCTGGTCGCTCAAATAAAAATGCAGACTCTCTGTCTAGACAGCCTCCTGCAGAATGCCTTAACTCTGTTTCAGGGCCATCGGCTGTAGGAACTGCTCTACCTGTGCATGTGCAACAAGCTGCCCGACGAGAGGGGTGTTTTCAGGTGACCCAAGAGACCATGTCTGTCTTTCCTTCTTATACTGCTGAGGACCTAAAGGCCCTGCAAGGGATGGATCCTGCTATCGTTGCTTTCCTCCCATTCTGGCAGAGGCGGCAGCCCCCTGGCTCTGTAGCCCGGGGGCATCTGCCTGGACCAACCAAGGTACTATTTCGCCACTGGGATCGTATGGTGGAAACCACTGGCCGGATTCACCAGCCTGATGGCGGTGAGGAAGTTTATCAACTCCTGCTGCCAGGATGCTTAAAGGGTGAAGTACTGAAGCAGCTCCACGATGAGCACGGTCATCAGGGCATTGAACGCACCTCCGAGTTAGTGCAACAGAGGTGCTATTGGCCAGGGATGAGGGACGACATTAAACAGTGGTGCCTAGACTGTGTGAGATGTACCCCTGCCAAGTCCGCTCACCCCAAGCCCTATGTGCCCATGGGACACCTGCTCGCGTTTTGTCCCAACCAGATCCTAGCAGTGGACTTCACCTTCCTGGAACCTTCCAGAGATGGTAAAGAACAGGTCTTAATTATAACTGATGTGTTTTCTAAATTCACACAGGCGGTGCCTACCCGGGACCAGAAGGCGGCAACAGTGGCCAACGTGCTGGTCCGGGAGTGGTTCTTTTCTGGTATGGGGTCCCTGCTCGTCTCCACTCTGACCAAGGCCGCAGTTTTGAGAATGCTGTTATTTATCAGCTGTGCAACCTATACGGGGTCCAAAAGACCCGGACGACACCCTACCATCCGCAGGGCAATGGCCAGTGCGAGCGGTTTAATCGCACAATGCACGATCTGTTGCGTACGCCCTCGGCTGAGCAGAAGAGCCGCTGGCCTGAGTATCTACCTCAGTTGGTGTTCAGTTATAACACCACCAAATCATCAGTCAATGGGTGAGTCCCCACATTTTATAATGTTCGGTCAGGAGCCTCAACTACCTGTTGATTTTCTTTTGGTTAGAGTACCAGAACCGGGGGGTGGCAGAGTGAGTGAGTGGGTGCAGGAACATCAGAGACATCTAAACGTGGCCTTCCATGGTGTCAGGGAACGGTTGCAGGCGGCGGCTGCATGGCGGAAGGAACGGCATGATCAAGAAGCCCAGAATGTGCCATTGGAGGTAGGACAGTTTGTTTATCTCAGAGACCAGGGAGTGAGAGGGCACACTAAGATCCAGGATGCCTGGAGCCCAACCCTACATCAAGTGGTCCGAGCCCCACCCCCTGGTGGTGTGGTACACTCCGTATCCCCCGTGCACGACCTTAACATGAGTCGGCAAGTACATCGGATGATCCTGAAGCTTGCCGGTCAAAATCACTGGCTGGAGCCTCCCGGCGTACCCTTGGAGTCTCCGACATTAGTGGATCATGAGACTGAAGATGATCACGCCGGTCAGTGGGTCGTGGTGAGTGCACCTGAAATTCAGACACAGCCTGTCCATCTCGACCCAGTTGCCTCTCCTTCGGAATTGTCTGGTTCAGTCAGCCCTTTGGAGCAAGTCGAACTGCCTGCTCCGGCTCCAGTAACTCCCACAGTAGCTAGCCCTGATCACAGTGTTCTAGCTCCATGTAGAACCTCCCGGACCACCGCCGGAAGGCATGGAAACCCCCAGAATCTCCCAGTGTCAGTGGTGAGTAGGGCAGACAGGGCTATGAACTCCAAAGAATCTGGTTTTAGTAGTAGGGTGACGGCAGTTTTCCGACCCTGGTGTCGATAGAACTCCTTATTTTATTTTAATTTATCTACGGGACGTTGATAAAGAATAGGGGGGTAGAATGTAACCAGCAGAGAAACTGCCGTAGCAAGTTTGTCCTCTTGTTCTCACCGTATCCCTCTTCCTCTCAGCCACGCCCCCTAGTTAGCTTGCAGGTGGCTAGTCATTCATTAGCGTTAATGGCACTTCGTATAAAACCGGGACATCGGGTGGAAGACGAAGTAATCCCTTGGCTTGTATGTCCTCCTGATATTGTGTTCGCTGTGTTGTCGCCTATGAAAGATGCTTCCGGGTAGCATATTGTTGATCTACCGAAGGTCTTGGCCGGAATACGGTGTGCGCGTGTTGGAATACGAGTTGAGGTAACATTGGCTGTATGGCTCACAGCAATAGAGTAGTGTTCGCCATGTAACGTGTTTGTATATGTATGTTTATAGTAAGTTGATTTACTATAATAGGATTATGTTTCACTGTAAATACTTTGTATGTGAACTATGCTTGTGTGTGATTTCATGTAGGTTCGTATGCGGGGGAAGTAACCAGGGAGTCCCATTTCCGTTTATGTTGAGTTTTGTATTCCTAGAGGTAAAAGGAAATCTTGGTTATTGTACCTGTATTACCTATCATTGATTGATAATGGTTAGGTTATATTTACTGTACATAATGGATTTTAATTGTGTTTGTTTCTAAATTTATGCATTTATGCATTTCTCCTTTTAGAAAGATAGTCACTGCTGCTTTGCCTCCTGTAGATTTAATGTAATTGTAGCTTTTGCCTCATTTCGTTTTCTTTATTTTTTAGATTTAGATTCAACTTTATTGTCACTGCACATGTAAGGTACAAGGCAACGAAATGCAGTTAGCATCTAACCAGAAGTGCAATAAGCAGTAAGTACAGAATATACAAGGTCTACAATATGTACAATAACTATACAGATAAGTATTATGGACATAATTTACAGATTTTAAATTTTAAATACTATCAGCATGATATACAGATAGGTGTACTATGAACATACTATACAGATGGAATATGTGAAAGTGTATGTACACTATAGGCAGAACTATGAACATATGAACATAATTTACACTATTGCAATAGTATTGTAAACTGCATAGAAATATTTCAGTGTGCAAATGGGTTATTCAGTGTTTCTGGATGAACAGACAGTAGTGCAAGTTATAACAAGTTTACTGTTTTTGCTTGTAAATAAATAATATAAATAAATCGGGCAGATGTAGTGATGAAGTGGGGGAGGAGTCTGTGTGTATGGTGTGGGGGGTGTCAGAGGGCAGAGTTCAGTAAGGAGACAGTTTTGTTGTGATGTGTGTTTGTGGATGTGGTGGTCACATTTTGATTGAGGCCTGAAGCGTCTCCCGGAGGGCAGGAGGTTAAACAGTCCATGGTCAGGGTGAGAGGAGTCCTTAAGAATGCTGCAAGCTCGACGTAGACAGTGTTTCCTCTGGATGTCCTCAATAGCAGGAAGTGGTGTCCCTGTGATGCGTTGGGCAGTTTTTTCACCACCCTCTACAGTGCTTTGCGGTCAGCCACCGAGCAGTTCCCATACCAGACTGTAATACAACTGGTCAGGATGCTCTCGATCGCACACCGGTAAAAGTTCACCTCTATGGCTGAAGACAGCTGGTTCTTCTTCAGTGTTCTGAGGAAGAAGAGGCGTTGGTGAGCCTTCTTGACCAGGCTGGAGGTGTTTGTAGTCCAGGACAGGTCCTCCGTGATGGTGGTTCCCAGGAACTTGAAGCTGGAGACACGTTCAACAACCATCCCGTTAATGTGGATGGGGTCATGCGTGCTTCCTTTCTTCTTCCTGAAGTCCACAGTGAGCTCCTTTGTCTTACTGGTGTTAAGGAGCAGGTTATTGTCAGCGCACCATGTGGCCAGGTGCTGTACCTCTTTCCTGTAGGCAGTCTCATCGTTGTCACTGATGAGGCCAATCACCGTGGTGTCATCTGCAAACTTAATGATGGAGTTGGAGCCATGCACAGGCTTGCAGTCTTGGGTGTAGAGGGAGTAGAGGAATGGACTCAGCACACAGCCCTGTGGTACGCCGGTGTTGAGTGTGATGGTGGTGGAGTGGGTGTGGCCTGACCTAACATGCTGAGGCCTGTTGGTCAGAAAGTCCATGATCCAGTTGCAGAGGGAGGTATTAATGTCCAGGTCTCCAAGTTTTGTGGTCAGCTTGGAGGGAATGACGGTGTTAAATGCTGAACTGAAGTCAACAAACAACATCCGAACATATGTGTTGTTATTGTCCAAGTGTGTGAGTGCAGAGTGCAGCACTGTGCATACTGCATCCTCTGTGCTCCTATTTCTGCGGTAGGCAAATTGATGTGGATCCAGTTTTGTTAGTTTGTTTGCCCATCTGAGCTGGCCTAAACATAGGCGTGGTTGGTTCTCCTTTTTGTTTGTTTGTGGGCCATAACTGGAGTAATATTGGCTGCCCCAGTAGGTTTAATAGTAACATCAATTTTCGTTCTCCTCTTTGGGGAAGTAGAGTGTTGAAGCTAGTTTGTGGAGCAGGCTGCCGGATTTGAGTCCTCCTTGTTTTTTTTGCATGTTGCACACAGTATTTGCAGTGGTAACATGCACCCCACTATTTGCAGTGATCGCTCTTGTAGTGTCTGTGCCTATGAGTGTGGGTGTGTGAGTATGTCTGTGTGAATAGGCAACAGAATCAGCAGCACGGGTGGTGTGTCTGTCTCATTCCTCTTCTAGGACAGGTAACCTCTCCCCAAACAGCTGATCCATCGAAACATTATTTGTTTGTGTTTTTGATATTTCTGGTGGCAGCCACTATCTCCCTCTGGCTGGTCTAGGGTGTCTAATCTGTATTGTCTCATTATTCTGAGAAACAAGCCCCAGACTGTTTTTGTATTGAATTATTTGTTAATAAATATTGTTGTATTTTTATATTGAAATCACGTCTCTGTCATTACTTTAGTATCTGTGTGTGAGAGCTCTCTTGTCTAAATCAAGGTGTTGGAGGTTTACCTAAGGTACATCTTGGTGTGAAAGGCCCCAGGTGGCGTAGTCAAGCACCCTTCAATACCTTTGTCACTTTACTCCCGTAGGTCACAAAAGCAATAATTTAGTGGTACACTTTGTATGGACTAACATAACCGTAATGCTTGAGGTTGAACTAAGCAGTTTATTATGTTTGTTTTTTTATGTATAGTTTATAGTTTATTTACCAATGTTATTTCAGATGTTTCAGTCTCTTGTTACATTTTCCATACATCAGCCAACTGTTAACTCTAAAAATACAAAACAATTCTGTTGTCATTTATGTAATCTAGAGCTAGCTGTGCATTAAATGATTTTAATATATGACATGGAGGCAAAGAGCCACCACGATGCACAGCTGAGATCTAGCATTCTGTGTGTGCATGCGCGTATGTCAATGAAAGCAGCCCAACAGTATAGAACGGTGATTAAACTGACTCGGAGCTACCTGTGCATTAAACGGTTTTAATGCATACCTGCCAACCTATCAGAATCCAGTATTCAGACAGACCATAATATTACATAATTACTAAAACTGAAAATTACATAGTTACTAAAAAGAAAAAAAAAAGAAAAAAAGACCTTGTAAAGAGGTAATACTGTCTTATCTGATAAAGAAAGCTGAATGAACTTTATACATAATGCTCCTTTTTAATTAAAAATTTGACTGTAATGCATTGTTAAAGCTCTGTAAATGTCTTGACTGGTGACATGATCAGGGATCACCAGCTCTTCCTCACCCCCTTCCCTGTTCATCTTCCAAATTTTCCAGTAGGTCAGACTCCAGCATTCCACTGCTGCACAGGAAGCTGGAGTCTGAGCGCTCATGAAGTTGTGGTGTGAACAAGAAAGGGTCTGAGATCCCTTAAGTGCTGAAGAGGAACGAAAAAAGAAACAAGTTCTCTTGTTCCCTCTTGTTCAATTTAAGTGAAATGGGTTTGGTTCTTTTAATTTGAGTTGTGTGCAAACACCCAATGATAGGTTTTTTTTTTTTTTTTTTTTTTTTTTTTTTTGAGTTACAATCTTTGACGTGTCTTCTGTTTGTTCTTTAGTGTGTTCATGTAAATGGTCTAGTTTAATGTTAACCCTCTGGAGTCTAAGGGTATTTTTGGGGCCTGGAGAAGTTTTGTCATGCCCTGATATTTGTGCTTTTTTTCAGTTTCTTATAAATATCTAAATGGCTAAAGTCTAATATCACTGTAATCAGCACAAACTGCGCTATAATAAATGTGAGCAGCATGTATGTACATGATTGTGTTTTTGAGAAAAAAAATGTTATGCGTGGTTAGTGAAAAACTAAAAATGTTAAATCACTTGAATAAGGCCATAAAACACATACAGAACATTGGTTCCCGGGACTTTTGAGAACTGGAGCTTGTAGCCTAGAATTTTTCTTTCTAAATGATGTGAAAATCATCTTGTTTACTCACTCACAGAAAACAATATATTGATTTAAATTTTAATAAGACACTTTTTGTTGGTAAAAGTCATATGCGAGCAGGCGTCAACTATCATGAATATCATTGTGATTCACACCTGAGAAGACAAAGGCCTGCATAATGAGCTGCATAATGAGCCATTCAGTCAGCTCTGTCACTGAGAGGGATGAGTTACAAGAAAAAATGTGAGGACAAAATAAATGTATATAATTTTATGTTTGTAGTTTATTTAGAATATATTTAATTATCCCACAACACAATTTAATATCCACTTGCGAGTGCAGTTAAACAGTTTATTAGGAACAATCAAAGCTGACTTTTAAAGCTGAATTTTTTTGCATCATTACTCCAGTCACACAATCCTTCAGAAATCCTTTTAACAATCTGATTTTCTAAAAAAAAAAAAAAAAAAAAAAAAATTTATTATTATTATTATTATTATTATTATTATTATTATTATTATTATTATTATTATTATTATTAATGTTGAAAAGAGCTGAGAATATTTTTTCAGGTTTTATTTTTGGGGAGGGGGGATAAATTGAAAGAACATCATTGTTTGTTACATTTACATTTATTTGTAACATTTATATTATTTACATCAAGCTTTTGAATGGTATAGTAGTGTATATTGTTATTGAAACTTCATGATGTTTCACTTGATTATACATTTAGTCAGGAAATGTAGTTTGGAAAAAGTCTAACTAGTAAAATGTTTATACGTTATGTGAAAACTAGTACAAGTATATAAATAAATAAAAAGAGACTTACTCATGTTTATGATCTCTGCTGAATAAAGTGCTTCATTCTTTTTTTTTTGAGGAAATCCAAATCTCAAATCCTCAACCACATCACATCTTTTTGGGCTGAATTATGTCTTATTCCTCTCATCGCGAAGCAAACAGTAAAAATAAAAAACTTGAAGAACAGTCTCGCTGCGTTGTCTTCTGTTGTGTGGGCGTATTCAAGCCGCGCACTTCAGTGAAACATTATCATCTCAAAAGTGCGTTCAGCATGTGGGCATGGTCACATTAGAAGATAATGAAGGGAGACGTGAAAAACGAACATCGCGTTGTTTTCATATGGATTACTTTATCACAGAATATTTGTTTTCGGCAGCACTTGTTTAGTTTAAAAGTAGACATGTCAAGCTTTCTATAGATATCTCTCTCATGTCTCTTTGTTGAGTATTCACCGAGTTACAGTTCATTTTAATGACGCGTTTGTAAATGAAGATCAGCGCAGACAAAGGCTGCAGACAGCACTCCTTGTTTGTTATCTTTATTTTATAAATGCACAAAGTTTTGTTGTTATTATGTCTGTATACAAAAAAAAGTAGACCCTTTACAGATTCGATTGATGTATTGCTCTTATCTGTACGATCAAAACTGAAAGTGTAATTTAAGGTCTTTTCGGGGTTATCAGGACAAAATGCCTCATAACGCATATACGCATTAATCGACTCCAGAGGGTTAACTGCTGGAAGGTGCCTGGAGCATTGCACAGCCCAAAAGGCATTCGATTGAACTCAAATAGCCCAAAGGGCGTGCAAAAGGCAGTCTTTGGGGGGTCTTTCTCAGTCACTGGTACCTGGTTATAGCCACTAGCTAAATCAAGCGTGGAAAACCACTGTGCCCCAGACAATGCATCTAAGGACTCCTCTATATGGGGAAGTGGAAAGGCATCCCTCCGTGTCTTGTGATTGCGTTGTCGGTAATCCACACACATATGAAGGCTGCCGTCCTTCTTCCTCACCAGAACAATGGGAGAGGCATATGGGCTACTACTTTCCCGAATTACCTGACTGTCTAAAAGCTGCTGTAAGTGAGCCTTCACAGCCTCATAGTCAGAAAGGGGTAGACGCCTATACCTCTACCTAACAGGCTGGTCGTCTAACAAGGGAATGTCATGTGACAGCAGATTGGTACAGCCAAGATCACCCTCAAAATCTGAAAAAACGGACTCATGCTTCAACAGGAAGGCCCTCACTTGTTCTTGTACAGACTCAGAGAGTACGGATAGGTCAATAGCCTGAATCTGCTCCTTCACACTATCAACCTGAGAACCACTCGCTCATTGTCACACTCTCTTGCATAATGACCAGGTTTTTGACATCGCCTGCAGATGACGGGGGAAGGACGGCGAGACCCAACATGGCATACAGGCCCCTGTAAAGCAGTCAAACTTCTAGTTAACATATTAATCTGTTCCTGTTGTTTCAGCAACATCGCTCTCAATTCTACCATTTATGAACTAGCTAAGTTCACAGGGGGAGAGGGAATATACTGGCCCCTAGAAGTCTGCATGGCACAGAGAGAAGGACTGAATAACTTCTACCTCGGGTAACATCGCTAGGCCCACCTACCCGCTCCCACCGAATGGCTGCAGCCCGCACCTCCAACATGGACAGCCCTGGGGTCTGACGTACCAAACGCTTTAATTCTCTACGGAGATCAGAGTCAATGACATGCTCTACAAACTGATCACGCAGCAGTAAGTCAGATTGGGGCACTGATTCAGGGGAAGTTTGTTTAACCTTATCCATTAAAGAGAGAAGAGCATGAGAATACTCCTGTAGCGATTCCCCATCAAGTTGTTTACGGGAGAAAAACTGCTCTTGTAAGGCAACATAAGATGTTGAACATCCATAAAGGTCTTTAAGGATAGATACAATTCGCTCTGGATTTTCTCTCTCTTCCCTAGGCCTATAACGTATCTCATCCTTTGCTTCATCCAAATGATCAAACATAAAATAGGCTTGGTTCACAAATCACGAGGAAAATGAACCACTAACAAACCAATAAATAACCCACCAGAGGTGGTCTGAGTACTGTACGTTTTTGTGTCCTTTTAATGGGGTCTGAGATCACTTGGCTTTTACACATATATGAGCTGAACCGCTCCATGAGCGTTTAGAGGGCTCAAACGAATAAGGTGTGAAAACACCAGGGCTTGCAAAATCGCTAGCCCGACATCCCGGGGCTATTGTGTTTTCCAGTGGGGCTACCAAAATGTATCACCGCTCTGCACGACGGGGCTATCTTGAATAGTGATATAATATTCCTTCCTTGATTCACGTTGTTCACTCACTTGTAGGGGGGTGAAACGGATCGTAGTTGATTGTTTACACTTGTTTCTAAGTTTTGCCGATTTAAACAGTCAAGCATTTTAAAACATTCACACACATTCGTAGCTAGCATGCTGGTTTCTGCGCGCACTCATTCAAAGTGCGCACAGCTTGCCTCATTGCAGACAATTTCCGTACACAGAATTGATTCCTCTTTTGCGTATCTTTGCTTCTGAATTAACACATACACACAAAATTATCTCAAAATAATTGTCTCTGCAAGTATTCTCGTAAACGCAGTCGGTTATGTCTAAAGTGAACATATACAGTGGAGAAAGAAATCTCCTGTGCATCATTATACTGGATCCATGCATTCGGTCTTAAAGGGGCAGCAGCCTATAAATACCTGCTGTTCCATTAGTGCCACCTTCTGTCAGAGAGTGACATTTGTGTCTCATTTACAAAGCTAAAATCAGACCATTCTGTTTTTGTTTTCAATTTTGAAATTATACAATCTAAATAACACGTATTTAACATATTTTTTGGATAGTAATTCAAATGCAGTGGTTGCCTCTGATTTTAAATAGAGTAAAATGACACCTTTTCATTTATAATTTTTCTTAAATCTCATTTCGTAAAAAAAATAAATAAATAAATACATACAGGTCCTTCTCAAAAAATTAGCTGATAAAAATTAAACTTTCATATATTTTAGATTCATTGCACACCAACTGAAATATTTCAGGTCTTTTATTGTTTTAATACTGATGATTTTGGCATACAGCTCATGAAAACCCAAAATTCCTATCTCAAAAAATTAGCATATTTCATCCGACCAATAAAAGAAAAGTGTTTTTAATAGAAAAAAAAGTCAACCTTCAAATAATTATGTTCAGTTATGCACTCAATACTTGGTCGGGAATCCTTTTGCAGAAATGACTGCTTCAATGCGGTGTGGCATGGAGGCAATCAGCCTGTGGCACTGCTGAGGTGTTATGGAGGCCCAGGATGCTTCGATAGCGGCCTTAAGCTCATCCAGAGTGTTGGGTCTTGCGTCTCTCAACTTTCTCTTCACAATATCCCACAGATTCTCTATGGGGTTCAGGTCAGGAGAGTTGGCAGGCCAATTGAGCACAGTAATACCATGGTCAGTAAACCATTTACCAGTGGTTTTGGCACTGTGAGCAGGTGCCAGGTCGTGCTGAAAAACGAAATCTTCATCTCCATAAAGCTTTTCAGCAGATGGAAGCATGAAGTGCTCCAAAATCTCCTGATAGCTAGCTGCATTGACCCTGCCCTTGATAAAACACAGTGGACCAACACCAGCAGCTGACATGGCACCCCAGACCATCACTGACTGTGGTACTTGACACTGGACTTCAGGCATTTTGGCATTTCCTTCTCCCCAGTCTTCCTCCAGACTCTGGCACCTTGATTTCCGAATGACATGCAAAATTTGCTTTCATCCGAAAAAAGTACTTTGGACCACTGAGCAACAGTCCAGTGCTGCTTCTCTGTAGCCCAGGTCAGGCGCTTCTGCCGCTGTTTCTGGTTCAAAAGCACACGCCTGTGCACGGTGGCTCTGGATGTTTCTACTCCAGACTAAGTCCACTGCTTCCGCAGGTCCCCCAAGGTCTGGAATCGGTCCTTCTCCACAATCTTCCTCAGGGTCCGGTCACCTCTTCTCGTTGTGCAGTGTTTTTTTGCCACACTTTTTCCTTCCCACAGACTTCCCACTGAGGTGCCTTGATACAGCACTCTGGGAACAGCCTATTCGTTCAGAAATTTTCTTTCTGTGTCTTACCCTCTCGCTTGAGGGTGTCAATGATGGCCTTCTGGACAGCAGTCAGGTCGGCAGTCTTACCCATGATTGCGGTTTTGAGTAATGAACCAGGCTGGGAGTTTTTTAAAAACCTCAGGAATCTTTTGCAGGTGTTTAGAGTTAATTAGTTGATTCAGATGATTAGGTTAATAGCTCGTTTAGAGAACCTTTTCATGATATGCTAATTTTTTTGAGATAGGAATTTTGGGTTTTCATGAGCTGTATGCCAAAATCATCAGTATTAAAACAATAAAAGACCTGAAATATTTCAGTTGGTGTGCAATGAATCTAAAATATATGAAAGTTTAATTTTTATCATTACATTATGGAAAATAATGAACTTTTATCACAATATGCTATTTTTTTGAGAAGGACCTGTATATATATTTATATACACATAAATAAATTGTAAGAAAATTGTATGGTGTAATCTGTATGGTGAATTTTATAGCATTGTAAGTTTAGTGAATCGTTACATCCCTATATGATACTATATGCTACTAGTTTTTGCTGATCATGCTGATTTGTCCACAGTAAAGTTCAGCTGATGACTTTTTTTATTCGGGCTAGTTAAATTCATTTTGGGCTACCAAAACCTGAAGAACGCCTGCCCAAAGGGCTACCAGTGATTTTGAAATTTTGTGAGCCCTGAACACCCTTTATATAAACATTGTTTATATATCATAAACAATGTTTATGATATATAAAAGCAAGAACTAGATTTACTTAAAAACTATTGGAAAAGTAAGTGCATCTGGGCTTTTTGAGCTTGCTGGTTGCATTTTTCTCTAAACTTCTGCATCTTTTCCTTGAACTGTTTAGTTCCACAGTTGCTTTCTTCTATCATTTTCACAATTTCCTCCCGTTTCTGGTGAATTTTGTCATATTGCCTGAATAATAAATAAATAGAAAGTTAGAACAGTGGTTCCCAAACATTTCAGGCCAAGTACTTCCTTGATCAAATCAGGACATTCAACTAGAGCACAGGGTGATTCTCTAGAGTCAAAGTGATACTTCCTTACTTCTCTAAGAGCCTGTTAACCAAAATTAATCATCACAGAGGAAACAGGCTCTGAAACCATTTTACACTGCAAATAAGAAGAAAAAAAAGGAAGTGTTTTTTAAATGAAAAAAAACACCACTTCTTGGTGTCAGATGAAGACACCAATATGTTTTGTAAGGTATACAATCAAGTGCTTCTTTTACACAGGGAACAGAAAAAAGGTTTGCGTGGGTCTGCCGTGACCCTAATATTTACCTATTAGGATTAGGTATTCCCAATAATTCTGGAAAATAATACTTTTAAAGTAGTTATTCTGCACAAATTTAAATGCATATAAACATTTGACTACAGGGCATTGAAAGATTAAGGGGGAAAAAAATTGTTTGTACAGTTCCAAAAAATAAAAAATTCTTACACAACCTAATCTAGACACTTTATACTGTACAAATGTGCAAAATTTTCACCAAACAGTGAAAATACTCATTTTATGTTTCTTCAGGTGCAAGAACAGCAAAATTAAAAAAATTAAAACATGGCCATAATTTATATGATTTCAGAGAACAAATCAGTGTCTTCTAAAGCAAATAGGTTTAAAAAAAAATACTTGTCAGCTAAACACAATCATTTTATTTATGCTACTTATGCTTTTTTAATGCTATTTATAACAGGTATCAAATTAATTAAAGTCATCATTCAAAAAAGCTCAAAAAAACCCAAAAAACAACAAAGCTTAAAATCTAGTTGATATTTTACACTTACCCATAAATATTTTTGACTTTCTGATCTTTCACCTCTTTTTTCTTCTGACGACGAATCTGTTGTTTAGACTCCTTGTCAAGTCTCATGGCAAGTGCCCTCTTCAGCTGAGCCTCTTCAGCTTTTTCTGCAAGGTTTCATTCATGGCTGCTAAGCTCGGGACCTGTATAATAAAAGATCATTTAAAAAAGGTTGAAGAGGGGAAAAAAGGGTAAAAATCAAGAAATTCAAAAATGTACATTTCTGCATTAATGGCAATACCAAACATAACTGGAAAAATTATTTAAGTTTTTAATACTTTCAACAAACACCAAATGTTGTGTCCAGTCCAATCAGCCTATAAACACTGCAATTCCATTCATTTTTACATACAAATTACAGAAAAAGAAGTTTGAAAATACTCAGACATTACTTTATTGAAAGGCATTGACACTTATTAATGTAGCATGCACTCATTGCCAATGGTCTGTCACTCATGTTGCAATGTATGCTATTGTATGGCTAAGTTCACACTGTCAGTTTTTGGGATTGACAACCTCATTTACTTACAGGTGTGTGTCTCAAAATGTCCCATTCAACGTGCAAAGGGAGTCAAGCCCGTATTTCTAACTAGTAACCAAAGCGACAGTGACCAAAGATGTCGACATCCATAAAACTGAAAAGTTGTTTAACTTTTTGACATGACAAGAGTCCAATCAAGCTGCGAGTTCACCTGTCAAATCTTCAATAAACATCAGCAGCTTTAATATCTGGGTGGAGAGTGAAGAATCAACAGCTGGCAGACGATCTGAACGAGTTTTACTGCAGGTTTGAAAAAACATCCCACACCCGCTCTGAACACCTCTCCACACAACTATTCACACCTCCTGCAACCCCCTTCTCCCCCACACCTGCACCTCAAATCAGTGAAGATGAGGTGCGCCAGATCTTCTGGAAGCAGAAAAGGAAAAAATGTGCTGTGCTGTGCTGACCAGCTGGCCCCCATCTTCACACAGATCTTCAACAGATCACTGGAGCTGTGCGAAGTCCCTTCATGCTTCAAGCGCTCCACCATCATCCCCATCCCAAAAAAAATCAAAAATTACAGGACTAAATGACTACAGGCCTGTGGCTCTAACGTCTGTGGTCATGAAGTCTTTTGAAAAACTGGTGCTGGCCCACCTGAAGGACATTACTGGACCCTTACTGGATCCTCTTCAGTTTGCCTACAGAGCAAACAGGTCTGTGGACAATGCAGTCAACATTGGATTGCATTATGTTCTGCAACATCTAGACAGACCAGGGACTTATGTGAGGATCCTGTTTGTGGACTTCAGCTCGGCATTTAACACTATCAACCCAAACCTTCTCCTGGCCAAATTAACTCAGCTCTCTGTGCCCACCTCCATCTGTCAGTGGATCAACAGCTTCCTGACAGACAGGGAGCAGCTAGTGAGGCTGGGGAAAATACACATCCAGCACCCGTACAATCAGCACTGGAGCTCCCCAGGGTTGTGTTCTCTCCCCACTGCTCTTCTCCCTGTAAACCAACGACTGCACATCTAATGACCCCTCTGTCAAGCTCCTGAAGTTTGCAGATGACACCTCACTCATCGGTCTCATTCAGGACGGTGACGAGTCTGCTTACAGACAGGAGGTTAAAGGGCTGGCTGTCTGGTGCAGTCTCAACAACCTGGAGCTCAACACACTCAAAACAGTTGAGATGATCGTTGACTTCAGGAGAAACCCCCCTGCTCTCCCCCCACTCACCATCATGAACAGCACTGTGGCTGCAGTGGAGTCATTCAGGTTCCTGGGAACCACCATCTCTCAGGACCTGAAGTGGGACAATCACATTGACTCCATTGTGAAAAAGGCTCAGCAGAGGTTGTACTTTCTTCGCCATTTAACCTGCCACAGGAGCTGCTGAAACAGCTCTACTCCACCATCATTGAATCCATCCTCTGCACTTCAGTAATTATCTGGTTCAGCTCAGCTTCTAAATCTGACCTCAGAAGACTAAAGAGGGTAGTCCGCACTTGCTGAGCGAATCACTGGTACAACCCTCCCTTCTATTCAAGAACTGTACTTATCCAGAGTGAGCAAAAGGGCTGGCAAAATCACTCTGGACCCCTCACATCCAGCACACTTCCTCTTTGACCTGTTGCCATCTGGTCGACGCTACAGGGCCCTGAGCACCAGAACGACCACACACATCCACTTTCCTTTGAGTCTGTAGAGGAATTATTAAAAACACACACACACACACACACACACACTTTGCACTTCATATTCCAATCACAAACAAATACAGAAAAACAAATAAATGACAAATAATAAGATAAGATTTCACTGAGCTTTTGATGTGCATTAAACAAAATAATCCAATTTCACTTTATTTTACTACCCACATAAATAGTAAATATTTTTGGTCGCTACATGTTATCATATAAAGTTACAGGGATAGTCAAAACATTTGCCCATCCAGCAGCTCAACCATGCTTGCTTGACACGCAGCAAAAACCTCATTGGCTCTTGCGTGTCAAGCACACATTCACTTACTATATTTGATGGGTGTTGATCAGTTTATAGATGAATAAAAGCCTAAATTAAACATATGGATTATAGCAGGCATCTCCAACCCTTCTCCTGGGGTTTAACCATCCTGCAGACTTCAGGTGCAGTCCTGCTCCAACACACCTGCCTGTAATTATCAAGTAATTAGGGTCAGAACTGAAATCTGCAGGACAGTAGCTCTCCAGGAACAGGGTTGGAAATCACTGGATTAATTCATATCAATTAGATTTACGAGGTCTGGTGGCATGGAGTTTCAAAAGATGGACAAAAACAAGACTATTAAAAATATTTTACGAATGGAAGTCTAGTGTTTGGAAAAACATGAAGGTGGGTAAAAGACAGTATTCCTTCTTGGGTGACTTATCCCTTTGAAGAAAGATGACACCCTTTTCATGCAGATGACAAAACTACTGCCAAATAGTTTACATTCAAAGGTCTATCTTCATGCCAAAAAGGAACTGTTGCTATAACCAGAATGTCTTAATAATGTATAATTTAAGAGTTAAGGATTTTAGTAAAGATTTTAGAAATTGTATAACATTCCATGATACCAAGTTGGACAGCTTCCAAACCACAGTATGAATGGAAAGTGAACTTTGAACCAAAGTGGGTCAAAATAATGCACTGCTTCCACACTCTGGTCTGGAAAAGCAAGTTACACATCATGTTCTCAGCTTACAATATCTTTAATATTTCAATGTTTGAAGCATAATTTTTGCTATTATTCACAGTATTTGCAAGAGTGTAATATTTTACTGTATGATTTTAAGCTAAATGCATAAGTGATTTGAAATGCGTATCGATAAGATTAGTTTCATCTTCTTAGAATTGCCACAAAAGAACAAAAGTTCATGAGAAATTATACACACAGACTGATCCGTAAGGGAAAATTTTAGTCCAAAAAAAAAAAATTGTATTATAAAACAGTGCACAAACAAGCACCCACACATTCAGTGAAACCATAGCAACTATGAATAAAGCATTGGAGCCCTGTCCATTAACTACAGGTTTGTGATGCATGCTTTTATGATTAACCACGCACTGCTCAAACGGTGCTTGTAGACAAAAGGAATGTCACGATTACCCGATTCCACAATTTCCCGTTATTTAAAATGGTGACCGTTATTAAAACTTAAGAAATTGGAAGCGATGATTAAAAAAACTTCTTGTCTATTTTTAAAAATGTTCTCAGTATAGTGATTGTTCGCTTGCTCTCTGACAAAAGGGTTAAAAATAATTCAGCTCTGCATCACTTTTAAACATTAAATCTGCATTAAAGTTTAAAACGAAATTTAAACTTAAATTATTTAAACAATGTTCACAATTTCTATTTTATGGTGGCTTGAATATGTTCAACATTAATATTTTTGGGTGAACTATTACATTAAGTAACCAGCACTGCAAGGGTGTGCAGTAAGACACTAATTTGTATTAAACAAAACAAAAATGTGTGTCTAAAAATAAATGTCTAAAAACATCATTCTTCCGTGGGGTCAGTGAATACAGGCGCAGGGCAACAAACAAACAAAAATAAGTAAAATAATAACAAACACTGGAAATTATAGAAATGAGTTAATAATTCCCAACCTTCCTTACAAACAAGCACGTAGTTTGTTTCTTTACTCTTACAGTAACCTCATTTTTCTGCTCTCAAATTTTATTTGAGCTTTTTTTTATTTCTGACAATTTATAATTTTTTTTTTTTTTTTACCATAACTAATGTGGTAATAAAGAGTTGGTTAATGCTTTAAACCTTGTCCATATGATGGGGAAAATCACTTTAATAATTCCTAAATATAACAACATTACTGATAAGACTGATCCTGGAAGCAGTCACGTGACAAAAGCAGACTCGGGAGATGAATAATAATGTATCTTTCCTGTTAACACTGCATAGCTGTTGCTTATAATTTGGTCTTGGTTGCATTGTAGTCTATATGATGTAATCAATGTTTGAGTAAATAGACGTGTTGGGGAATTTGGATATTAACACGTAACATTTGAATTATATTCTGCTGAAATGAACGAAATTACTTGAAAAGGGATTCGTTCATTTTGCTGAACGAGATTCAAAGATCCGAGTCAGTAAAATGATCCGAACTTCCATCACTATCACCGGATGTAGTTTTTCAAAAATCCTTTGTTTCTAGGGCTCTGGAAACCCGGAATAGTTCATCAAGACGTGCATATGTGGATAATTATATTTTACCTTTGGATTGGGGGCATTACGTCACGAGTCGTCGCAAAAACAAAGCGTGTGGCGCCCTCTACTGGACAGTTTATGCTCAAACATGCACAGTTAGGAGTAGTTTTATTTCAATAAATAATACATGTACAGTTATAATTAGTACTGGGATAAATTATGTAGTAATCATTATTAATTACTATTAATTAAAACGTCATGGGATTTTTGTACAGATGAGCTTATGTTTATTTAGTAATGCACCTTTTTCAGAAAAAATAGACTACAGAAAAATGAGGGAAAAAGCGGGACTCGTATCACAGTTTGGCTCACTGTCCCTTATAAGAGTCTAATAACAGACCCTAAATATTATAAGACAGGCTAATTATACAGTCTTGACCACTGAGCTGTTTGGGGTTTCATATGCAGTGTGGAAATTCATCTGGAAAATCGAGTCCTCGAGTGTTTATGGCGAAGTTAAAGTATATAGCCTGTACTAATTTATGCTGCAGAATGCCTAATCATTTCAAAGAGTTCAAAAACTTCTCTTGCAAACAATTCTTACAAAATCTATTCCTGAGATTATGCATTCAATACATTTTAAACACAAAAGCAATGTCTTTTAAATACTTTTTGTTGTTGTTGGTGGTGTTGTTGTTCTTGAGGGGGGAAGTCTTAAAATGCACTTCTCTCATATTATCGGGTATGCAGTATCTATATGGTAATAACAATGTTTTTCTCCACTGAATGTTATCTATCACATGACCCCCCAAAATTTCCTTTTGAAATAATTGATTTTCTAGATTGAGAAAGTTGATGAATAAATGTATTACTTTTTTTACTTAATAGTGAAAGACTTAATTGATATAGCTGGACTGAACACGACTCATGTGCAAGAGAGCCTTTCATCAGACATATCAGTCCACTCGGAATAGACTTTATAACAGAGTTAAATTCTTTAAATGGGACAGGACATTGGTAGATATTCATAAAATATTCATAAGATAAAAGATTACCATTAGAGTTAAATAGATAATAAAAGACTGATCTGTTTCCAATTTTAATATTAGAAAAATATGGGGGAAGTGGTTGCAAACCAGTTTCCGGGCTAACAGGGACTGTTGATAAATCTAGATAATTTACCAGTGGAGTAATTACATTTTATAAAAAAGAGAGAGACAGAGAGGCCTTCTACCTTTCTAAATATGTTTTTATCAGGGATAAAATACCACATAGGATCTGACCCAAGCAAGCATCTGTTTAACCAATTAATTTAAGTAATTTTAATTGTGTTGTTTGTATCATCAAAATTCGGGACTTCAAGACCCCCCATCACTGCTTTTCTGTGCCAAAACACATTTCTTCAGTTTGTGAGATTTATTCCTAATAAAGTCAAGTCAAATCGTATCTATATTCCGATACTCGGATAGTTTTGAGAAGCCTTGCAGCGTGGTGATGTGCGCATAAACAAAGTCCACGATTGGTCGACTGGACGCCGACGTCACAATTCGTTTGTCACAACGTAACTGTTAACTGTTACAGTTTTTCCGGCGATAACGAGCTGGGAGTGTTTGATGTCTTGCGCAGCGAGGACGCTCTCGTGTTCTGTCAGGCGCCGCGCGGAGACACCTAAAGCAGCGCCGCGGACGCGCCTGAGCTCTTCCGCGTTGGCGAGCGTCCACGCGAAACAACCGGAGGCATCGATTATCGGTTTATAGGCGAGCACGCGCTGCACGGCTAACGGCATGTCACTGCTGGACTCTGACGACAGCTACGATCTAGTCTTCAAAATCGTTCTAGTTGGAGATGTCGGTGTCGGCAAAACGTGTGTGGTCCAGCGTTTCAAGACCGGTATATTCATCGAAAAACAGGGGAACACGATCGGTGTGGATTTCACCATGAAGACGCTGGAAATCCACGGGAAGAGGGTTAAGGTTAGTCCTGCACTCATTAATGTCGTGTCTCAGTTTCTCTTCACTGGCGACAGCGTGTCTGTCCTCACATAAGTGTCCCCATAAATCCACATTTTGTACCAAAAGAACGTTTATTGTTGTTACTGTAAGCCTTGTCACATTCATCTAGGGTTTCATTCGAATCATTGTTGTTAGTTTTTAAAGCTGAGGGTGATTGTGCATCGCAGTTTTAATAATAACTGCCGCTCCTTTGATGTTTTGTCAGATATCATGTTAACCATTTTAACGTTTCCTTTCCACGTTGACACTTTTGACGTGGAGGAATACAAGTGAAAATACTGTGAAGTTTGTTGTTGGCTTTAGGGCTTAAAGTTGGCACACAGTGTCACTGGACAGTTATGCAATAGCCGAGGTGGTTGTTAAGCTGTAAACAGTGTCTGAATGAAACTGTCTGTGTACATAATAATGGACATTTAAACTATATTCTGTAACACGATTAGGAAAATTCAGAAGCATGTGTCTGCTGGATTTACAACACAGACTCTTCATGGAGCTCTACCTGGGCTTTTGCTGGTAGTTTGGTACAAATCTCCACTAAAAAACTCTCTGTATTTTCTGTTGACCTCTGATTAAAGTTGTGTTTTATCTCGATTCCTGATAATACATCACAGAGACGTCTCTTTGACATCTGCAAGAGTGTTTTTTGCTCATCTGTGATACGTCTATAGGACGTCTTTCCTATCAGATGTCCATAAGATGTTTCTGATTTAAAGATGAGATCTTAAAGACGTCTATCAGATGTTTGGACACAGCAGATCTTTAACAGACATCTTGTAGATGTACACTACCGTTCAAAAGTTTGGGGTCAGTAAGACTTGTAATGTTTTTTAAAAAAGTCTCTTATGCTCGTCAGGCCTGCATTTATTTGATCAAAAATACAGAAAAAAAAACGGTAATCTGCCAAAATGTTATTACAATATGAAATAATGTTTTCTATTTTAATATCCTTTAAAATATAATTTATTTCTGTGACGCAAAGCTGAATTTAAATCATCATTACTCCAGTATAAAGTGTCGCACGATCATTAAGAAATCATTCCAATATGCTGATTTATTATTAGAATTATCAATGTTGGCAACAGTTTTTTTTTGAAAACTGAGATACTTTTTTCAGGATTCTTTGATGAATAAAAAGTTAAAAAGAACAGCATTTATTCAAAATAGAAATCTTTTCTAACAATATAAATCTTTTCTATCACTTCTTATCAATTAAACACATACTTGCTGAATGAAAGTTTTAATTTCTTTCAAAAAAAGAAAGAATAAAAATGTACTGACCCCCAAACTTTTGAATGGTAGTGTATATTGTTAAAAAAGATTTCTATTTTAAATAAATGCTGTTCTTTTTAACTTTTTATTCATCAAAGAATCCTGAAAAAAAAGTATCACAGCTTCCAAAAAATATTTGGCTGTTGCCAACATTGATAATTCTAATAATAAATCAGCATATTAGAATGATTTCTGAAGGATCATGTGACACTTTATACTGGAGTCATGATGCTGGTAATTCAGCTTTGCATCACAGATATAAATTATATTTTAAAGGATATTTAAATAGAAACCATTATTTTATATTCTAATAACATTTTGCAACATTACAGGTTTTTTTGCATTTTTGATCAAATAAATGCAGGCTTGATGAGCAGAAGAGACTTTTTTTAAAAAAAACATTACTGACTAGTCTTACTGACCCCAAACTTTTGAACAGTAGTGTACGTGTGCAATCTTGATAAAGGAGCTTCAAATAAATATGATATGAGTACAAAGTTATGTATTACATGTCAAGCAGACAGAGGTCAGAGCATTGTGAAACTAAGTTTTTCATAGATACTGCTGCATACAAAACCGTCATGTTATAAGAAGAGCTTCATGTAAAGACATGTAGACCGGATGAGCTTGTGTTCATCTGGTGCTGTAGTGAGCACTTCGATGCTGTTCTGTTAGTGGTGGCGTGACACTGGTCCAGTTTCCAGCCGGCTGTTGGATGCTAGCTCAGCCAGTATGGGACTCCATTGTGAAATCTCACTGTGTTTCATCGGCTGACTCAGCGAACGTCAGCACTTTTTATTGTCTGTGTCTAATGTCTTTTACCGTGCCAAGATTGTTTGTCTAGTTTCTGCACAACTTATAATCCTTTACAATCTAAATATGATTTGCATTTACAATAAACAAGCGCAAACATCATCATTGTAGTGATGAGCTGGGCATGACCAATTCTGTAATCTGTTAACTTGAGATTGAATTAGTGACAATGAGTAAATTGTGCATATAATTTCAATGTGAATAAGTACATATTTGTTAAAAAGTCACCTAATATAGAGTGTGTGCAGTGTATAAGCACGATAGTAGTTCAGTACAATAAATAAATAGATGAATATTTTGTGGTGTAGTTACAGATTTGGGATACAGCTGGACAGGAGCGGTTTCGCACGATCACACAGAGTTACTACCGCAGTGCCAATGGTGCCATCATCACTTACGACATCACGAAGAGAGCCACTTTCATGTCTGTGCCCAAGTGGATGGAGGATGTGAAGAAATATGGGGGTTCCAACATTGTTCCTCTGTTAATTGGTGAGTGCAGAGCTAAAGAATGAGTGTGTCTGACATGTGTCCTTTATGAATCATAATTGCTTTAAAGAAATAGATCACCCTAAAAATTGAAATTAGCTGAAAATGTGCTCACCCTCAGTCCATCCCAGATGTAGATGAGTTTGTTTCTTCATCAGGTTTGGAGAAATGTAGCATTGCATCAGTGTCTCAGCAATGGATGCTCTGCAGTGAATGGGTGCCGTCAGAATGAGCTGAATAAAAACATCACCTGTCAGTCAGGTCTTGTGCTGCCAAAAGCTGAAACGAATCCATCATTAAGATGTTTTTAACTAAAATTAAAACTCCAGTGAAAGAGTCCATCTTGTCTGAATCAGGAGAGAAATCTGACCTGATCAAGCACCGTTTACGAGCAAAAACAGTCCAAAACATTGATGTTTTTATCAGCTGTTTGGACTGTCATTCTGACGGCACCCATTCACTGCAGAGCATCCATTGCTGAGACACTGATGCAATGCTACATTTCTACAAATCTGATGAAGAAACAAACTCATCCACATCTGGGATGGCCTGAGGGTGAGCACATTTTCAGTTTGGGGTGAACTATTCCTATAAAGAAACTGTTTTAGGAAAGTCTCCTGATCTGTTAAGCACTGTTAAATACTTTTTGCATCCCAGGTAATAAATCAGACTTGACCGACTTGCGTGAAGTTCCATTTGAGGACGCACAGACCATGGCTCATCAGCTGGATTTTGTTAGTGCCATCGAGACTTCAGCCAAGGACTCTAGCAACGTGGAAGAGGCATTTAACCAAATGGCCATTGAGCTCATTCTCAGACATGGCGGGCCCATGTTCACTGAAAATGTAACAGACAGCTTTAAACTCAACAGCAAGGATGTGACCAATGAGGGCTGGGGGTGTGGGTGTTGATCACTATTCAGAAAGCAATAAAAAGCTCTGGTTCTTACCACTTTAACTCAGTTATATAAATTGGGTCCCGTCAGGCAGATGCTGAATTTGAAGCGGGAGACGCTGAGGATACATTTCTAGGAGTGGTTTATAAAAGACCCACAAAACAGCACCATGTGATTTTATAACTTAACTGTGAAGACGCTGGGTAGAGACCATTTTGATTGCCAAGCACAAAATCATAACCAGCCAAAAATGATGTGCAATTATTTTCTTTAAATTTAGGCTTGAAAGGACAAATATCACAGTGTCAAAAACCAATAAAAAAAAACTATTTGTTTCACCATTGAACGCAAAATTACTGTGCGATGTGACACAATCAGCCAATCAGATCGTGTTAGATTTTTAATGTGCAGTTATGTGTAGCAAGAATGGGCGGGGCTTCCTAGAGCAACAACTAACAAACAGAAACCAAGCTGTTGATAAAATATCCTATCGCTGTTAAAGTTACACGTGTACAGTATGTGACACATTTACATCTCAGCAGAAGTTTTGTACTGTATGTTTTGGTTGCATTTATTTGATGCAAATGATACGAGGCTGTGAGGGATAGACTGTGGACATATTTTTAGCGCTTTGTCATCTGTATGATCGACACTGAACTCTTTCACATTCCATTAGTAGTAAATGAAATGTCATCTAGCCAGACTAAGGTCCACTGCCACTTGCTTAATCTTCCTAATAGTTATGTAACTGTTTCAAGACCTTTTGTAACAACGGCTCAGCAAGGCTTAAGTCATTGTCATCAATATTCCTACATTTTATAGCTACTCAAGATTTCAAGTGCAGATGCAGCAGTGAAAATGTTGAAATGGACATTTGCACCAGAACACAGAATCAAATGACTTCTATTCCACGGAAGGGGATTTGTTGAGGTACATTGGGTTCGTGACTTTCCCTTTCATCCATATTGACCAGAAATCTCTCGTTCTTCATAGATTTGGCTGACCTGAATTCTCAGCATGGTATCAGCAGCCACGGTCTTAAGGCATTTTGCCAATGTTTTCAGTTAATTTTTAAGATTTAAAGAAGAAAAAAAAAGCAACATTTTTAAGAGTGCATTTGAAAATGAAGGTAGCCAGGTACTGTGGTAAACGAGTGGCCATCTGCAGTTCTCTAGGGTAAATTGGTTTGTATACAGTGTTTAACGGCTGCCATGATGGGTTACTTTACACTCTAATTATGTACTATTTTGTGTAAATGTGTTTTTATAAACCGGCCAATTTTAAAAATGCAACCCTTTTGAAGTGACATTTTATTATAGATGTCACATGGGCATTGGTATTTTGTATTTTGCATTCATTTAGTACCACAAAGCCTTGTTAAATTATAATAGAGTATAATAAACTAGCTTTTTAAACTTGCAAAAAAAGCATTTTTCTAATAGTCGGTACATAATATTGTACCATGTCTAATTTGTGACAAGATTGCACTGATGAATTAGGAAGTAACATCAATCTCAAGAAAGCCATTTCACATGCAATAGTGTATTTGTATTTGCTTGCAATATCTTCTTAAGGTTAAGAGTTCAGTTTGGTACTTTTTATATATCACCGACTGACACGTACGTCTTTTTAAATCGAGAAAAAAAAATATATATAGGTCTTTTAAATCAAAATATATATTTAGGATATGGTATGGTGGCAGCCTTTAAGAATGTTAAGTCTTTAGTTTCACAAATTTGTAGTTTGGAAAAAAAAATTATTTGCTTTTTCATTATACAGAATTTTTGTTGTTTGTTTATGTGGTTTATGGGTGAAAGTATTTGGTATTTGATATTTTATGTTTGTACTAGAAGGTAAATCATTGGACAAGAGCATTCTTCAGATCATTTATAGTGCCTTTTAATATTGTTGTAGTATTGTCATCATGTTATTACTATGCATTTTGCTGTTTGTCAATCAGTTTTGAGAACCATGATCAATTTGTATTTGGTAATAAATTGTCCTATTATCATTTTATCAATAAAACTATCACAGCATAACTTGTATGCAAGACTTTAAGAATTTACTACAGAATTATGTTTGTTTTAAATGTTTAATTAATTTAGAAAAGAAAAAAACACGTCTTTAATGGTCACAAAACTACCTCAAAATTCTTAAATCAGATATATGTACAGATTATTCATTTGAGGTTAAACTTTATTTGCTTTATTGTTTCAAGTGACAAAACTGGCAACTGTTTATCAGCCTTTAATGTACTAGCAGAATTCTGAACTAGTAGATTTGTATATTGGAGTTGTAAACCTTACACAAGATCATTTATCCAAGTAGATGGCTTTTATTTTTTACAGGTTGTCTTGTCTCAGTGCAAATCTCACCATAATGTTACAGTGTAACAGTAACCAAAACAAACATAAATAAGCTAATAAAAAAAAAAAGAATGGAGGCATAACAATGTAACAGTTACCTATGTAATAATGGCACAATGAAGATAACAATACGAAACATGTTGAATTAATATGAGGTATTATACAAACAACTCTATAAAAATGACCTGTAATGCTACAACAACAAAACAGCAAGTTACTGTAATATGATGTTAAACTAACTAAAAAAAATAATAAAAGTACTAATGGTCTATTTAAAAAGGCAGACTGATAGCCCTTGCAATCCAGGGGTGCAGAAGAGTAGCTGTCGGAGCTGAAAACCGCTTCCAGAAGGACACAGATTCAATCCATTTTGTGCTTCTGCCACAGTTTTGCCCTTATTTAATTCATCCCACATCAGCCTATTCATGACTCAGTGGCCTCTCGACTCACACTAGAGAGTAGAATATGCAAATCTGTTCAGTCAGAGCTTCTGAAACAATACTGTTGGACCACGAACACTTGACAGGTAAAATGAAATCATGCTATCCAGTAAAGCTAAAATGCCACGAGATCTTTAATGATCGCTCCTGTTTTCTCAGTTATGCATTGTGCTTATCTGTGGAGGTTTTCTCCATAAAACACATACTAAAATGGAAAGGCGGATTCATACAGACTGTTGATATTAAATCAATAACATCACTATATTTACGTCACTAAACGGCTGTCCCGAACTTCTCCATCTCAAAGATGAGCTCAACAGCAGCGTCCACGTCCTCCACGATCTTCTCCGGCTCCACCAGAGCAGGGTCGAAGCGGAAGTCTCGGTGGCCGTGGAAGACTGTCTCTTTGATGCACTGGTTGGCGTCTTTAGGTAACTCCATGTGGGGGTTGTAGACGCCGGTGCACACCAGGATGGACTTGCAGGACGTGGCGGAGGGCGACGCAAGCTCACTTTCCCAGCCGTTGTCCATGTCCACCTCCTGAGGGACGCTGGCGGGCGTCCCTGCTCCAGTCACCATGTTCGCCACTGCTTTGGTGGACTTCCTGGCCATCCGTTCATCGAGGTAGCGGTTGTAGAGGTTGGCACCATAAATATCAGTCATCAGGTTGTCCCTAATTGCATATAGAAGATTAGCAATTCATTCCTAAAATGTCCAGTTCTTCAATTTAATAGACACGTTTGGTATTCTGCTTTGTTTTCTGTCATGGTTGATTTGTTGTACATTTATTTTTTATTCATAAATTTATTTATTCAGTTGTTCAAAATAGAAGAAGGAAAGTGATGTTTGCAAGAGTAAGATGGGGCTCAACACAGCATAGCTGTTGCTTTGTGAATTACTTCACCTGTCATGTGTCCAGTGCTTATGTAGTGATTTTTACACCAGTGAAAGGAGGAGTAAAAAAGTTTGAAGCCAGAACATGCGTGAAATCACGAATGGAATCAAATTTCACTACTTTCTGCTATACGGCTCTAGAGGGCAATAGACTTTCAGCAAAAAAACTAAAAGGTATCTACAAACTTGCTGTGCTTGGCCTCTAAATATTACTGTTGTAATATGTAGTAACCCTTAAAGGTGAAGTTCCTCCAAAAATTATTTTCCTGAGGCCATACAAGATGTGGATGAGTTTGTTTCTTCATCAGATTTGTAGAAATGTAGCATTGCATCTGTGTCTCAGCAATGGATGCTCTGCAGTGAATGGGTGCCATCAGAATGAGTCCAAACAGCTGATAAAAACATCACAATAATCTACACCACTCCAGTCCATCAGTTAACATCTGGAGAAGACAAAAGCTGTGTGTTTGTCATGAATTTATCATTTAGACATTTTTAGCTTCTGGCTAAAATACCAGTCCATAATTCATAATATTGCATTCTCCAGTGAAAAAGTGTTCTGGTCTGACTCTGCAGAGAAATCAAGCACCGTTTACAAGCCAAAACAGCTCTAAACAAATATGTGGCTGGATTTTGATGTGAGAGACAACAGGACTTTTTCACTTTATGTAGCGTTATGAATTATGGACTCATATTTTAGCTGGAAGCAACTGTTTGAAGTTAAAAACATTTTAATGATGACTTTGATTTAATGATGGCTTTATTACTTTCACACAGCTTTTCGCTGCGCATGTCATTAACTGATGGACTGGAGTGCTGTGGATTACTTGTGGATTATTGTGATGTTTTTATCAGCTGTTTGGACTCTGATTCTGACGGCACCCATTCACTGCAGAGCATCCATTGCTGAGACACTGATGCAGTGCTACATTTCTACAAATCTACATCTTGGATGTCCTGTGGTTGAGTACACTGACAACAAATTTCCCTTTTTGGGTGAACTATTCCCCAAACTATTATGATCAGACATGTATTGTGCAAAATGAATGTTAGATTATTAAAAAAAAAAAAAATAAATTTTGTTTGTTTATATATATAAATAAATATATTTATATATATATATATATATATATATATATATATATACAATTAAATTTGTATGTATATGACACTGACTGTGTGTGTGTGTGACCATTTGTTTTGGTGTATATGTTTTTATAAAGTTTTTTTGTATTTTTAGTTTTAGTGTGCAAATTTCATGCTGAGAGAAATCTACTTGCAAAACTACATTAAAAACTGTACAATTTTAATAAGAACAAAACTAAAGGACGGTCATATCAAATACTGAAGTGATGTAGTTAATAGAAGTTAAGTGATCAAATCTGTCTATGGCATTATTTTTGAAAACACGCTTACTTTACAAATTTTATTTTTCCACAGTTGCCTGAAACTTTTCACAATACTACATTTCTCCAAGTGTCTTATGATGTTTCATCTCTTCATGTAATTACAGACATACTGGATGATTCTTAGATCAGATATGTGTGTGGGCCATTTGTCAAAAACCTGAATATTTTATCACAAAAGGAATGTATGGAAAAATCAAACATGCATCAAGAAGACATTTGCAAAGCACTGTATATTTTGCTCTGGAAACGGGATATGATAAATAATATCATAAGCATAAAACAACACTTTTTTTAAACAAACAGTGTAGGCACAGGGTAGATTTTCTCCCATCCACTCTTAGGAAAGCTATACTGTGCATGTGTCTCACCCGATAGCATACAGGGATCTGATCGGTGCCCTCCAGCCTCTCTCAGCAGCTTGTTCTCTAATGAGGAACTCAGCAAAATGGTAGGTGAGTTCACTGGGCTTCCCCATGAGGGCCTCGTACTTCAGATCTTTGCCAGTGATCTTCTTATAGATGTTCTCCAAACACACCATGAAAGTGCCGTGACCGAATCTGTTGATGGGAGATTGTTCATTCATTAATTGGCCAGTCTCAGATCTTTGGAGGTGGCTTTGCTCAATTTACTACTACTGTACACTTCAATGCATCATACCTACATTGTCTACATGTATATAAGAGCAGAATGCATTTACCAGCATGTGTATTTATACGAGATCCATCATAAAGGTTCCAAAAGTGTTATTTCACATCGATGCCAAAGAAGAACCTTTTAAGCAAACAGCTCTTGAAAGAACCATTACTTTCCTAGTGTAGAGAACATTTTAATACTATAACTTAGGGCTGTGCAAAAAAGCGAATGCGATTTTCACGCGCATCTCCTCAGTAAAGACGCTCCTGTGATTAGTAGTATATCTCCAGCACGTGCGTTCAGATCAGGGTTGCCAGGTTTTCACAACAAATCCTGCCCAGTTGCTTCTCAAAACTAGTCCAAAACTAGCCCAATCGCGTTTCCAGGAGGTTCCCCGATAAAAATTGCATCCCGGGGTAAAAATATACGTTTTTGTCAGGGTTGCCCTGGTAATATTCACATTTTAGGGGCTAAATATCACGTTATTGGTATTGGGGTCGCTTCAACCCGCGGACATGAAAAACAACCGCAGATTTGGCGTTATTGGTTTTGGTGTAGCTTCATTTAGTGGACATGGCTGTAGTCCACCGACAAGCTACACAAAATCGCTTTCAAAATCGACAAAGAATCGCCTGCGATTTTGTAGTCCAATTTTGTGTAGATTGGCAGTGAATTACGGCTCTGTGTAGTAAATGCCAACCAGTGTTGCCAAGTCTGCGGTTGTTTTTCATGTCTGCGGGTTGAAGCGACCCCAATACCAATAACGTGATATTTAGCCCCTAAAATGTGAATATTACCAGGGGAACCCTGACAAAAAAACTTATATTTTAACCCCGGGATGCAATAAATAAATAATCTTTTTTTTACCACTATAAAGAACCATTTGTGCAATGGAAAGGTTCCATGGATGTTAAATGTTCTTCATGGAACCATCAGTCATGATTGTTAAGTTTTATTTTTGGAGGGATAATTTTTTAAGAGTTTAGATTTTTGTAATAATTGATTGAATGCAATTTTGTTATTATGCAGTATGTGATTATTTTGTATTAAGAACACAATTTAAGATATTTTGGATGAAAACAGAGAGGCTTGAGACTGTCCCATAGACTGCCAAGTAAATAACAGTGTCAAGGTCCAGGAAAGTATGAAAAGCATCGTCAGAATACTCCATCTGCCATCAGTGATTCAACCATAACGTTATGAAGAGACGAGAATACTTTTTGTACACGAAGAAAACAAAAATATTTTTGTCAATAATTCCTTTGTCAGCAGTCTTCTCTGTGTCTCTCCATATCACCGTATGCTGCGTATGCTCTTCTGTATCATTTCATTTCTTCTGTTTTATTTCAAATCAAAGCTAAATACATGTAAAAACAGCGCATCCTTGTGGCGCGGATGATACAGAAGAGCATACGGTGATGTGGAGAGACACAGAGGAGACTGTTGTCAAATACAATAAAGTCATTATTTTTTTGTTTTCTTCGCTTACAAAAAGTATTCTCGTCACTTCCTAACGTTATGGTTGAATCACTGATGGCAGATGGAGTATTCTGATGATGCTTTTCATACTTTCCTTGACCTTGACACTGTTATTTATTTGGCAGTCTATGGGACAGTCACAAGCCTCCCGGTTTTCATCCAAAATATCTTAAATTGTGTTCTGAAGACGAACGAAGCCTTTACAGGTTTGGAATGACATGGGGGTCAGTGATTAATGACAACATTTTCATTTTGTGTGGAGTATCCCTTTAAGAGTGTATTAGAGATTGTAAGTCCTTTATGGATATGATGCAACAAGCAAACACGATAAAACTGCTATTGGAGCATAGTGTCACAAAATGTAAACGTGTTAAACAGGTTTTTTTGTAGCCGAGACTTTTAAATTTTGTATCTTTGCTTAGAAATATTCACTGGTGTAAGAAGTCTGACAACTAATAAATCAGCGTTCAGAGCGAGCTGATCACCTTGGTGAGTGTGCCTCTGCCATCCACATGAGATCCATGTTGCAGGCCAAGAGGGGCAGATGAGTGGAGTGAGTGGTTTCATAGACATTGCTCAGATTGCCGTTGGTGAGAAGCACATCAATGATGAGCTGTAAGTTTGTTTCCCATCGGATGGGCTCCCCAAACAGAACTACAGCTAGAGTAACAGCAGAAAACAAGCAAATTAAAAAACAAAAACTACACTCTATTATTTATGTGATTACATTATTGTTTGATTTTTCTTTTATAATACAGGTTCCAGCTTAATACATATGAAGTACATACAGACTACCGTTTAAAGTTTGGGGTCGGTAAGATTTTTTTAATTTGTAAAAAATTTGTAAAAACGGTAATATTGTGAAATATTATTATAGTTTTCTCTGTGAATATCTGTTAAAGTGTAATTTATTTCTGTGATGCGCAGCTGTATTTTCAGCATCATAACTCCAGTCTTCAGTGTCACATGATCTTCAGAAATCATAATAATATGATGATTTGCTGCTCAAGAAACATTTCTGATTATTATCAGTGTTGAAATCAGTTCAATCAATATTTTTTATGCCCAATATTTTTGTAGACACTGAGAAACATTTTATTTTTCAGGATTCTTTGATGATAAAGTTCAAAAGAACAGCATTTATTTGAAATATAAATCTTTTGCAACATTATAAATGTCTTTACTGGACATTGTTTTGTTTAAAGACTACGAGAACACGTGAAGTTTTTAAAAATAATTATGTGCATAATTTAAAAAAAATTAAAAAATTTGTTAAAAAAAAAAAAAAAAAAAAAGATCTTGATTTCATGGTAAAGCTGAATATATGGTTACAGTACAGCCATGCCATGTTTCCCATTGAAGCACCAAATCCCACAACTATCCAGTTATCTTCAGAAATATCTTACCTTCAACTCTGGGCAGGTTCACCACAGGCGAAGACTGAAACAACAAGGAAAGTATGCACCATTATTTGTCATCTGAGCGATCTCATAAACTATCCAGCAACTGATTCCCTCACAGAACAACAGCTTTGGGGATTTAGAAAACCTATGAGACTATATATACAAGTACAAACCATTTTAAATTCTTCAAATACACAGTCACAGGAAATCTGTGAATTCAGCAGAATCTTCTGTTCTTGTGTTTTATCCTATAAATAACCTCCTCATCATTGCCTCTGGCCAGTCTCTTCACATTACATTAATGTTTCACCTGTTCTAACCTGACCTGACGGTGAATAACACAGTGTATCTCTGCCCAGAAGAATCAATGACAAAACTGGTTACAAAAAAGGTATTAATAGAGTGTAAAGCACACACTTACAACAACCCTAATTATCTTGAGTACACAAAAAAACATTGATTATGGAATGTAAAAAATAATAATTACTCCGTTATTAATTTCATACAATCCAATATTTACAATGTTTTGACAATATTCCACAGTGTAAACTGTGCATCTAGATAGACCACCATTAAATAGTTTGGGGCTGGTTTGATTTTTAATTTTAATATTTTAATATTTGATCAAAAAATACAGTAAAAGCAGCAATATTGTGAAATATTATTACAATTTAAAATAACTGTTTCCTATGTGAATATCTGTTAAACTGTAATGTATTTCTGTGATGCACAGCTGAATTTTCAGCATCATTACTCCAGTCTTCAGTGTCACATGATCTTCAGAAATCATAATAATATGATGATTTGCTGCTCAAGAAACATTTCTAAATATTATTAGAGTTGTGCTGCTTCATATTTTTGTAGAAACTGTGCTACATTTTATTTTTCATTATTCTTTGATGAATCGAAAGTTCAAAAGAACAGCGTTTATTTGATATAGAAATCTTTTGTAACATAATAAATCTTCTGATCAATTGCTGAATAAAGGCGTTTATTTGTTTTAGAAGTATTTTTACTTTTAAATACTAGTGTACATTTGTTTTTGTTTTTTACGGTGAATTGTACCGAAGCAATCAAGTTAAATCACACTGGTACAGAATTCAGATTTCGTGATGCATCATTTAGTAAATAATAATCAAAAGTAATAATCAAAGCACAGCAAATATTTACATCCTTAGTCGTTTTTCATAAGATGTTTAACTTAATGACTTACCGGTACTTTGGGCCGTCTGTTGTGGTCCACCATGTCCAGCAGAGGGAAAGATTCACGCAGCATGTCGATACTGACCACGTTTGTGAAGCCCACACTGATTCAGTGAGTCAAGAGTTCATCTGACTCATGGATTAACCTAAAAGTCATTATCACTGTTTTAATGATTCAAATCCATTTGTATTCACAAACAAATACAGGAGATTTGGGGGATTACGATAATCCTTTTTCCTCGTGGAAAGCTTGTAAATACTATCACATTATAATACAGTCCCATCTAATGATATCTTTGAGCTGCTGGAAAGAGAGAGAGTGTCATAATCACACAGACCAGAGATAATCGCTCTCGATAAAAAGCATCACAGTTGTTTCATTTGTTTAGCTCGTGTACTAGCTGTCCACCCTGCTGTCATTAATCCAAGTTCTTGTTACACAACTAGCCAGCAACTCATGTTTGGCCGTCCTCTACCATGTGGCTTTGTTCAAACCAGAGCGACAGGATTTGGCCAAAAATCCCACTGTGGTTATTTTTACAAACCGCATGCAATCTGTATATTTATTTCACTAAAATGCAGACATCGGGTTTACAGAGAAGAGCCCGAGACACTGGACAGGGAAGGATACTTCTTGGCGATGTCGAGCACAGGACCTTGTCCAGACACCAGCACGTACTTGTCGTGATATTTCTTGAACATTCGCAAAGGGCTGTGAGACATCATGACTTGGTCTTGCGATATCTACAAATCAAACAAGCAGATTATCATCCATATCAATAGTTATTATAAACCATACATTAATGCTTTATGGTTTGGAGCATGTAGCAAAAATTTTATTTATTGTAACTTTTTAAATAACATGACCAAACCCAGAGGATTCTAGGGATGAAACGGTTATCGGTTTGACGATAAACCACGGTAAAAAGTCCTTATGGACAGTAACACGGTTTCTTATTTTAATTATCATTAAAGCCGTCTTTGATTATCGTGACTTGAAGAACCCGTGGTAAATGCTGCTCAGTATTAAGCAAGTTTAATGCCTGATAAATCAATGTTTAAAGGAAAACACCACTGTTTTTCCATATTCCACTATGTTCTTCCCTCAACTTAGACGAGTTGATACATATCTCTCCCGTCTCGGTGCATGCACTCAATCTCTTATTTACACAAAATAAAACGTGGCGATTTTCTAAGCGGATATATATAGTTATAATTTTTATCCGCTTAGAAAATCGCCACGATTTATTTTGTGTCACCATACTTACTCGTGTAACTACTAATGTAACTATCTTTAAATAGGGAGAACATGGAAGTGTTTGGTGGCTTCGAAATCCATCCCTGTTTGGATCCTAAGGAATGAACAGTGCTAAGCTAAATGCTAGCATAGTGGCGCCGCGCGCTACAGCGATTGAGTGCACGCACCGAGACAGGAGAGCTACTTGTCAACTCGTCTAAGTTGAGGGAAGAACATACTGGAATACGGAAAAACTGGTGTTTTCCTTTTAAAGTGCAGCGCTGCTTTGGTTACAGAGGTTAGCGGAAACAGCTGTATTTCTGCTGTTCCATCAGCGCCCCCTTCTGTCAGACAGCGGATTTACGCTTTTATTCAGACTGTCTGCTGATTGTGTTCAGACCCATGCGGACCAAAGTCTTAACTGGTACATGGAAAACAAACTAATGTGCACTGATAAAAATTATTTTGTGGTTAAGTAAATACTACATAAAAACAAATGCAATTTCTACATTAATTCAGTTCAGGCAAGAATTAAAAAAATTAAAGTAAATTCTATATTAATACTCAATTTAAGCTTGTAGAAATTAAAGTTTGAACTTTTATAAAGTATATTTTACTTGGAATTGTTTGTTATGTTTACAAGGATTCTTTAAGTAAATATCAAAGTTATGATCCCGTATTTCACTGGGGCATGAATAATTAAAAAGGTGAAATGTTTCACTGTTTTTGAGTAGTATTTACACTGTTTATGGTTGCTTTTGTTGTTAGGTTTAGTAACTTACTGTTTTGTGGCATCTGGAGTTCATTTTCTAGTCAAAATGACACATTCACACTCAAACACTATTCACTGATTGTTACAGTCATTGTGTATAGTGTACCAAATATTTAGGTCTCGGTGTTCATTTAGGTAATAATTATATTGAGTGGGCAAATTATCTTAAAAGAATAACACAAATGTGTTGTTTCGACAAACTTTCGTGCTTCGTTCTGCTGGTGTGTAGCAAAGATATTCAGCTCTAACCCAAATACCTCTGTAGGACCGAACAGGCCATGTTTCTGAAGTGTAAATGTGGAAAGGTAAGTGATCTTTTGGACCGGGTAAGGAGTGTACAGTACATTTTCATAAGTATCTCAAAATATCAAGGTTACTTTGATTTGTCATGCCTTCAGTGAACTGAGACTCAAGCTGAATTAATTTTATACAAAAAGTTGCAATGCCTGCATCAAGCCGAGCTCTCATCATGAATATGAGCGAGCAGAACTCACAGGAACACCCAGTATGTGAGACAGCTGATCTGCCTTCTTCTGTCGTAAACAGTTGCCAGCGTTGGTGACAAAGACAACCGGAACCAGGAACTGTCCCTTTGCGTCCACCAGCTTCTGGAAAGCTCTCTTTGCTGCTGGGATGGGGGTTTTTCCTCGCACCAAGACGCCATCGATGTCAAACAGCAACCCAAAGCTCGGCTCGGACTGTTGAGGAGATTACAACATAAGCATGAGAAATTATATTCTGCAGTGCCTAAAGGAAATGAAGCACACAGGACTACTTCTTGCACATGATTGTTATTGCTGTAAATCACTCACAGTATACCGAGCTTGTCTGTGCTTCACAGTCAGGCACCTTAAGACAGATGCTTTGCACACCCTGCTGTTTCAAAACCAAACCGTGCCCTGAACACTGAGATGCATACTGAACTGTGAATTCTGTGCACCATTACAGCCCAATTTAAAAATATAATGCATTTATGTGCACCTGAGAAACTCCTATCTCCAAGTTGGGCGACTGTTATCACGAAATGTTACACATTCAAGTTGGAAAAAATAACACGGAAGCAGTGTTATTTCACTATTACAGTTAAATTATTAAACATATATATCTTTTTTTAAGTTGATATTAGTATATATATATGTTGTGTTTGTATTTTGTGTGTGTGTGTGTGTGTGTGTGTGTGTGTGTGTGTGTGTGTGTGTTTTCAGATTTTTTTTATTAATTTTTATTTTCTTTTTTTTATTTTGTTATTATAGAACATCAAGTTAAACTAAATTAAAATGAGAAATGTTGCTGTGGAAACAACGTTTTTATTTTATATATATAAGTAAATGTTATTTAAAGTGTGTGTGTGTGTGTGTGTGTGTGTGTGTGTGTGTGTGTGTGTGTGTATGGTTTTAGTTTTAGTTTCTATTAATAAAAATAACCCTGTGTGGTGTGTGTCAAAACACAACAAAAAATATATTGTGAGCATTAAACCCAAATAACTACATTCAAAGTGATGAAAAATATTTATTTCTGTTACTTATTACATTAACAATGAATGTTTTTGTTACATAAAGCAAACTATGAGTGACTGAGTGAGTGATTCACTTGACACATTGACTAAATAGCTGCTTTTCACTCACTGACCTATAAATAATAGAGATATTCTATATATATATATATAGATATATATATATATATATATATTAATAGATATATTATATGCTATATATATATATAATTTATAGTTCAGTGAGTGAAAAGCAGCTATTTAGTCAATGTATATAGGATCATAAAGGTTTTTGGCATTGTTACCATAATGCAAAAGTTCAAATTCTTATTACAGTACATTATATACATATATATTTCAAATGAGAACGAAAGATTTCGCAACAGACTGACGTTTGCCAGTGAAATTTCGCCGTAAAAAAATAAAATAAAATTAGAATGTTCGTTTATTTTAAGGTGTCCTTGATACAATGTAATTACCCAAAGAAGTATATTGATTATGTTCTAAAACATAACATAATTACATAAATATAATTATTTAACAACATGTATTTACTTTAGGTTTAGGATTTTAGTGTTAGGTGCTTGTAATTACACACTATTTACTGTTACGACTGTTTTAAATACAAAGAAAGCAACACTGAATGTTTAAATTCATGCTTTGGCAACATGAAATAAAGATATAATAAAATTAAAACATTATCTAACTGAATAAAATGCTAAGCCACCTACACAATGCATAACCTCATTCCAAGATTTTTCTTTCCCAAGACAGATTAGATCGCACACGATTACGCACAAGAGAAGATGATGCTGCGTCACACTTGACCCCTGCTGGACATTTGTCCCTAACATGTCTTCTGTCTGCAATCACTTGAGGATTACGACCAGTTCGCTTCAATCTGCTCAAATAGAACAGCTGCACTTCCCCTTAGGGAGCTTTTGTGTTTTTCTCTGTAAAAAGCCATTGATGTCTCTCCAGCTCTTACAACAGAAGACTAGATTTCTAAAAGCAGAGCATAGCAAGACCATAGCAACTGCTTGATATTTATTAGCTAGATAGAGATTTTTTTTCTTAAGATATGCACATCTTCAGTATGGGGAAGAGGTTTGGTTTCACTGTGTGTGCAATGAATTGCATGGTCAACAAACAAACTGCTGAGACGATGGTAACAGACACAGCTTTAGTCTGGAAGTCTGTAATACTGCCTTTGCACAGAGCTGAACTTCACTGAGCAATATGAAAAAATTAATGCATTTGTGTCTAATGTATGCCTCAAGCAATGTTAAAAGTTATAACAAAGAAAAGTATTATGCACTGCGAATATTGATATTGACTGCAAAAATTATAGTCAATTCGGTGTTATTTATATTTAATAATTATGAATATTTTATTTTTTTTTTTTTACATTTTTTTTTACTTTTACATTCTAAAATTTTTGGTTATATTTTTACATTTTTTGATATATCTGCAAAATCTTATTTTACCAAAATTAAGAGGGATCATACAAAATGCATGTTATTTTTTATTTAGTACTGACCTGAATAAGAAATTTAACATTAAATACATTTGCATATAGTCCACAAGAGAAAATAATAGTTGAATTCATAAAAATGACCCCATTCAAAAGTTTACATACACTTGATTCTTAATAATGTGTTATTACCTGGATGACCCACAGCTGGTTTTATTATGATTATTATTATTTTTTTTTTTTTGTGATAGTTGTTCATTAATCCCTTGTTTGTTCTGAACAGTTATTATGATGTGTTTTGTTCTTAAGAATAATACTGCTGCTGCTGAGTATTTTGTTTTTTAGTGTGTTTTTTGTGTATCTGAACCCTTTCCAGCAGTGACTGTATGATTTTGAGATCCATCTTTTCACACTGAGGACAATTGAGGCACTCAAACACAACTATTACAGAAGGTTCAAACACTCACATATGCTCCAGAAGGAAAAAACATGCATTAAGAGCCAGAAGGTGAAAACTTTTGAACAGAATGAAGATGTGAACATTTTTCTTATTTTGCCTAATTTTTTATTTTTATTTTTTCCTTTAGTATACTGCCACTGGTGTATGATCTGCCCCAAATTTAAAAGGCATAATTTCAGTAAGGGGGAAAAAAGCTTTTGACTTCTCATCGAGCAAAATGCTACTAATAGACGTTTCTTCAAAGCAATAAAATAACATGCCTATCTTTGAAAAAAGTGCATAATGTTTAATGTGTTATAATGTTTATAAACCATATATAATTAATTAAGTTGCTTAAACAATTAGAAATGAAACAGCATCATGTATGTATGTATTTCATACAAAGGAACGAAAACCAATCATAAACAGCACTTTTTCATTTAAAGGGGTCATATGATGCGATTTCTAGTTTTCCTTTCTCTTTGGAGTGTCACAAGCTGTTCGTGAATAGATAAGATCCCTAAAGTTGCAAAGACTAAAGTCTCAAACCCAAAGAGATATTCTTTATTAAAGTTAAGACTCGTCCACGACCTCCTAAAACGCCTCGTTTAAACACGCCCCCACATGTCTATGTCACAATGTGGGATGATTTGGATAACACCGCCCAAATGTTCTTTGATTCTTGCTGTGTGCGAAACTACTTCGTTTGGTCTTCCAAAAGAGGACACAACTAGAAATCAGTGGTTAAGTTGTATTTAACTCGTGTATGTGCAACGCATTTAACGGAGGACTGTTTTCTGGGAGAGAAGACTACAATGCCGGCTGTTCTGACTCACAGTCTGTAAGTATGTTTTCATATTTAAAGGATTTGCCACTGATGATTCCATCGCAAGTTTTGAGCAGTGAAGAGTAGCACTTGTTGTTTGTCTTTTCTCCGATCACAAATGCAGACATGGATATACGTTTAGGCTTTCTTATTTGTTTTGCTAATAAACATTCTACGTTTCTTATTTATTTGGTTATATATTATACATGTTTACTTAGTCTATTTCCAGTTTTGTATACCTATTTAAACTTTATGCAAGTTATTTGTTATTTTATATTAGGCATAGCCTGCCCTATAACATGGTGTATGTTTATTTGTTTTGTTAATAAAAGTTCTATGTTTTATATATAGGCTAAAGTGAGTTTGACGTTGTATTTTGTTGTTGCATTCAAGCAGTTGAGCCGAACAGCTGCTAATTCGAAGGAAAGCGAGGAAAAGAGGGAAAATTCAAACAAACTAAAAACGAACAACTGCTTTACACGAATTGCTGCTATTTGAAAGTGAAAGTAAAATGCCGACGCTACTTTTAGAAGCTATTTAAAAGCAAAGGAAAGCAAGGAAAAGAGGAACGCTCCCGCCCCCACGGTGATACCGGTATTACTGGTGTTGTCACACGTCGATTAACCAGTGGGAAAATTTCCTCACCGTCACAACCCTAGTATAAGTCATTATCAGTAATTATGTCCCCACTGTATGTTACAAATGCCTCATTTATAATGGGTTGTATTGGTTTTGTCTCATCGCACCGGGACACGGCACCACAGTATAGTAAGGGGCGTAACATTTCCGTCACACGCTTGAGGTATTCAGTCACTCACAAAGCACTGGATAGCTGGCCAATCAGCGTACACCTCGCTTTTCAGAACGATGGGCTTTGGAAAAACTGACGTGTTTCAGAAAGCCGGGGCATAGAGGAGAAACAATAATGTACAGTATGTGGAAAATGATGTTTTATTTAACCTTAAACCGCATAAACACATTGCATTACACCAAATACACAACATAATGTTCTTTTTTAGCAATGTTATATGACCCCTTTAAAAACATGCAGTGGAATGGGGAAAACCCACCATAAAGTCTCGAGACATGTTTTTTACTTGTTTTAACTTACATAAATTTTACATGGCTTTCTAAACATGCAACGGTGATAGATGTCCCTCTAGAAAATGCGATATATAAATATGTGTTCTGTATGAACAACTTGATTTCAGTTTTGACGTAAACAAGATCTTCTCCGCATTTATGTTCTCTTTTTCCGCAATATTTTGAATGAACTACGTCGCAGTGCTGCATCTAGTGGGTTCAACTGGATAAGCTAAGAAAAACATTAAAATACAACGACACTTACATCATCATCACATCTTGTGTGCCATTGATAAGGCAACCTGAAGCACATCCAAAATGGCAACATTTTTGCATTCGAATGTGGATTTTTATTTTAAAATCTATGAATATTCGAAATTCAATTTGTTTTTTTTTTGTTTTTTTGACAGCCCTAACATAAATAGATCTTATCAGGCCGAACAACTTTAGCACTGACAGTCAGCACTCCAACCAACAGGAAGTTGGCCATTCAGGGTTTTGAGAAAAGCGCACACTGTGGAATTTGCAGTACTCCTCCTAGGATTTTCAACCGATTGCCACCAAACTTGGTCAACATGACCTCAAGACATTGGGGATGCAAAATTGCCAAAGTATTTTTTTTATATCTTGAACGGTTTGGCCATGGCAAGGCAACAAATTTATGACGAGAAATGAGAAACAGGAAGTGTCTAATAACTTTTGCACACATTGTCAGATTTTGATCAAACTTTAGCAGTTTGTTGTATCACAAAGATGATCACACAGATGTAACCATTAGGAGTCAAAGTTATAGTGCCAGCAACTGGCAGCAGGAAGTGTGTAATTTTCAAAATGCTTTGAAATCAGCCTGTAATTTTTACTAGATTTTCTTCAAACTTCATCAGAATAATGTCAAAACATGGAAGATGTAAAGCTGTGAAGGGATTTTTGATATCTTAAATACTCAATGTCAAACTTGAATATTCTTTTCAGGTGTTTTTAAGGCACTTAACATGCTTAGAATTTCATGAAATTCGACACTCATATCTGTATTAATAATAGTTAGACACTGGCAAAAGCTCATAAATGGGTGTGGAGCAGGTACTCTATAGCGCCACCTTTTGATAAAAGTGGGGAGTTTAGTTTTGCCTACAGTCACCAAACTCGGTACATATATTGTTCCCATCAAGCCAGACAACTTCCTAATTTACAGTGTTTAGCTACGACCAACAGGGAGTCGGCTATTTTGGTTTGAATGTGGATTTTTGGAAAAATCAGGCTGTGAATTAATGCATAGGCCTATTCCTCCTTTAACGATCAATCAATTCACACCAAACTTTGTCAACATATTGAAGATTATAAATTGCGAACAGATTTTGAATTTTTTGAATGGTGTTGCCATGGTTATTTATTAAATTTACAGTAAAAAAGGAAACAGTAATTTTCTTATGTCTTTAAATTGTATTATCCAAACTTTCAAAATTTTTTACTTATGGAGAACAAGTCATTCTTAGGAAACATGCTTAGTTTCATAAATTTAAAATGCTTAGGGGCCAACAGAAAATGAAAAACTATGACATTTCAGCTGGCAGATGAAGGCTGTAATACTAAGGTTATCCACAAGATGGGCTCATAGGATAAGAAATCTTTTAAGCCTAATCTTGTTCAGCTCAGTCTTGAACTATTAGAATGACAAATAAATGCATAGAATTAGTTGAAATGTACTATATTGTCAGTGCATTTTTACAGTTATTTTAGAAATGCTTATAGAGCATTCAAATATCAATAAATAAATAAAATCTTATAGATCATTAAAAGTTTTATACATCCTCTCTCTCACTCATATAATTAAAAATATTTTACTACACAGTTCAGTTAGTTAGAATGACAAACAAATACATCAAATAAGTTAATATGTACTGGTAATATAGTTTCATATAATTATTTCATAAATACAGATCATTAAAAGCTTTAAAAACACTTTACAATAAGGTTTCATTTGTTAACATTAGTTAATGCATTAACTAACATGAACTAACAATGAACAATATATTTTTACAGCATTTATTAATCTTTTAATAAAGTAATAGTTAGTAAACTATAGTGTTCAGGCGCACGTCTCGCTGTCGCTTTCTCTCACATGCGCAAAGTGAGAGCGAGCGAGAGAGTCTTACATAAGATGCAGAATTGCCACGCTACATGTAAACAATATGATTTGTTGTATTTTCCTGTCAAAATAACACCGTTCCTTTGGAATTCTTCAGCTTTTAAGAACTGCCGCTTTCTCTGGTAGTGGGCGGAGCTAATGCACAATTGGCAATCTCATTGGCTGGCACTCCCCTTTCATCATCCCTGTTTTGGTTTCAGCGAATCAGTTCAAGCGAACACACACAACTGATTAATATTCATTGACCCAGCAGCTCATTAATCCTTAGTGCGTTTTACATGGTTCTTATTAGTAGAATTTGTATAATAATATTAATTATTATTATTATTATCTTATCAGTATTATTGTTAGTTTTTCCCAATTTTTTACAGGAACACCGAATGACCAAAAAAAGCACCACCACCAGTCCTAAGTTCAGTTAAAATGACTAATTTGCATTCATACATTGTTGCCAAGATTTAATTCTAATTACTAAACTTCTATTATTAAATAATACTTGATTGTCATGTTATAATTCTTGACTGACTGGTGTTAAGAGTGTATTTTCAGATATTTAAAAAGCTGTGCCACTTTACAAACATCAGTATAGTTTTTCAATCTGGCGAGTAAACTAAAAAATTTGCTAGCCAATGGCGATTCAATCGGCAAGGTGTCTGTAGATGGTTGCAGAGGGTTTTTGTAAATGCGTGTGTCCGCTGTGCCACCGTGGAACCGGTTGTGCCAATGGCTTGGGCCCGTCATCGCTGCTTGCATATTAATAAAATATTGAAAACTAATATTCTTTTTTGTATATTAGCTATCAGACACGTGAACTAGTCAGAATACAATCTGTAATGTATTATAACATAAAACTATTGACAGATCATTACATCTATTCAAGCATATGATACTGCTTTTGCTCAGAGCTACAAAATGAACTGTACTAACTTTGTAGTAACCGTGTAATGACATAAACAAGGGACAGGATCAAAATATATTTTTACGCATATAAAATGCATTAACTGATTATACTCGCAGATGTCAGGATACTGATTGTGAATCTAAAGCACTGCAGACAGTGTGCGCCTCAGTATGACACACGGATCAGTAAGTGCACAGCTGTACACTGTGTGCTATACAGAGGGCTCCTCTGGACACTCGAGGAACCACAGCGTTCAGCAGCACTCCAGAAACCAAGCTCCACTAGTATAGCAGCAAATATTCACATTCATCCAAGCACACGAGAGGGAAAATGAAAGAAAAGAGTTCATTCTCAAGCGAGAGCTCTCTGTGGAATAACAATTGGGAAACGAAAAAACCTGCAGACAAGGAACGAACACGCATTTCTGACAGTCTAACGCACCTAGTTTAAATGCACACTAACAATGGATCCAGGTTAAGCAAACATCACATGATGCTTGCTGATGTAGGAATGTAAACACGTCCTCTACCTTACTGCACAGTCCGCGTCGCCCCGGCGCCGCGACGCGCTGCTGCCGCAGACCCACGCCGCTCGCCGACCTCCGCAGCGCGTTCAGAAGGATCTTCATTTCGATGCGACGCTTTTCTGGCCGGATTCGACCGGGTCCAGTGTCTCCATGAAGTTTTGTAGCGGTGTGATGTGACGACAGAGAGGAGGTGGTCCGAGTCCAGTCAGGAAACAGACAGCCTTCTCGCCGGCAAATGGGGAAATGAGACACCCCCATCCACACTGAACCAGCACCCTCCACTAGACAGCAGACAACACTAGTGTTCACTTCGAGACGCTAGCCGTCATACATTAAAATCCACACGATGAAGCGCAATAAATGCTCCCACAAAGCTACATGTCTTTATTAAGAAAAACAGAGTGGTCTGGAGGGGGAGGGTGTACGAATCGAAACAAAGCCTACTACTGCGGCAGATGTGGAAGTAGGCTACTAGTGACGTCACCCGCACGAACGGGCCACCTAGAAAACGTGATTACAAAATAATGAGTCCCATAAATGATATAAAAAAAGATATGACGAATCATAACGTGAAGAAATGGTTTCTTGCTGTTGCTTTAAACGTGCGTTCTGTATTTATTTATTTACTAATTGTTTTACACAACGAAACTATCAGCACCTATTAGAAACTACTACTACTAATGAGTTATTATAACTTTATGTAGCCTAAAGATGAAGAACAGAAGGTGTCTATATAAAGTCATAAAGCACAGATAATATTGATGTACTGATAAGAGCCAAGCTTAGGCTACTGAGTGCATCTATCAATCAATCAATAAAATAAAATAAAAATCAGAGATGCCCAAACCAGACCCACGAGCCAACGTTAATGACTGGGCCATGAGGAACTTTGAATTTGTCTGCCAAAAAATAGAGTGGAATAGCATATCTTAATTTCTAATTTACTTTTGTTTAAAATTTCTTATTTTACATTTTTTATAAAAAAAAAAAATTGATCACAATTTTTTATTGTAAATTTGTTTTTACATTTGTAATTATTTTTTTTAAAATACATTTTAATTAGTGCTGGGCAATTATTAATCACATCCAAAATAAGTTTTTTTTTTACATAGTATATATGTGTGTGTATTGTGTTTATTTATCATGTATATATAAATACACACAAATGTATGTATATATTTAAGAAAAATATATTGTTTCTATATTAAATATATTTCTATATAAATATATACATGTAAATATTTTCAAAATATATACTGTATGCGTGTGCATTTATATACACATAATAAATATACACACTAAACACACATATACTAACGTAAACAAAAACTTTTATTTTGGATGCGATTAATGTTGCCCAGCACTAATTTTAATATAACGTTGTTGAATAGGTTTTGATTAAAAAAAAAAAAAAAAAAAAAAAAAAAAAAGAAAGAAAAGAAAGACACAAAGCCTGTATTACATCCCTTACACTGCAGAAAAGGGGCACTGAACAAGAATATTAGATTAAGCTCTGATTGTGTAAATGTGACTGTGGTTTATTTGAGTAACGCTGGTTTGGCTGGTCACATGAACCAGAAAGTCTCTCATCAGAGATCGGTTTGGACCTTAAAGTTACGCGTCAGTATTTTCGGTGTGTTAGTACCTTTCAAATGCATTTACAAAAGAAGCACATTAACAGTATACAGTGTTGTAAAAAAAGCAGTTTACTTGTCCAAGAAGGGTAAGTGAACATGGCATACAAAATATTTACAGAGATTTCTTGTCCTTCCACAGTTTGAACAAATGAAGGATGAACAATTTAAGTTGTTTTTCCATTTTAAAGAACCAATTTGCAAAACGAAACAAAAACAAAAAAACGGTTCGTACTTAAATGTAAGACACAATTTGACATGATCAGCATAACAACACTGACAAAAGTATAGTCCAAATAGCAGCTAAACCACTACATGTTGATCTGCATCACACTGATCATGTCAAGTTAATCTAGATGAATATTTTCAGCTTGCACTTTGATGTTCAGAAGCATCTTCAACCACATCGATTCTGTTTCTTATACAGCACATGTCATCAAATAATGCCAGCTCTGGCATCAGCGTTCGTTCACATTAACAATCATGGCTGTGTAAGACCTATGACCCCATTCCAGCCCAACACACCGATGCCTCTATAAACCCAGCAATGCTTTGGCCTCTTCACTCTGTGCCATCAGACTCTCGCTGGCGTATTTCTGCAGCAGCTCCATTTTCTTCCGTCTCACCAGGGCTTCCTCAATCTGTGAGCCACAACAACATCATCATTTCAACAGATTTTTACTTTACACATTTTAAATGGTGTGATTTATTAAAGTATCGGTTCACCCAAAAACTACAATTGCTTGGAGATTGATTTTTTTTTTTCTGTTTTAGTTCCATTTTTGGCCATGATTTGAAAGCTGTAAATTTTTAGAGAATAAATGATGTTATTTTTTCTAAAAAGTGACTCGAAGCATCGTGCATAAATCATTTGGACTACTACTGGATTCTTATGAGATTCTTTTGTATTTCATGGATGTCGTTTGGGCTCAGAAGGACATGAGGGCGAGTAAATGATGGCACTTTCATTTCTGGATTTTTTACATGATTTGAACTGAACTCAGTTTAAACTGAAACAAACCTCCTTCTGCGTGGGAACAGGAACATGAGCGATGAACGCCTGTGAACCATCTTCTCCCTCCATCTGTTCTCCCATTTCATCATCAGACTGCTCAAAACACATTACAAAAGGAGACGAATGGAATAAATGCAGTGGCAGAAACTGAATTAAACAGAGCGGCACGGACGGAGAGGTTTACCTCTTCATCCCTGACAGCGTAAATATATTCCTCCTCCTCTTCCGTGTCTTTCACACCTCCACCAACAGCTAATCGAGCCTCTTTGTCTGCTTTCCATTTCTCCACAGCCTCTGCTATGACTGCCGGAACAGAAAACACAAATCAGGATCAATACTTCTGCATTGCATGTAACTCAGAGGAGGCGGTGTAAGCAAAGTCTTATATGAGGGCAGAATCTCTCCCCGCTGTTATTTCTACAGTTGTAGAAAACATACAGCATCCATACACTCCTAACATCATATATATGAACTGTGCATGAATTTTAAACTGCAACTGCAGAGGTCTCAGATGAGAAAGGCAGCGGTCATGTGACGCGAGCGTGCGCTTCAGGTCACTGGACAGTCAGCTGCAGAGTGATGCTTCTTATGAGTCGCACCAAACCTTCTGCTGCACGTCTAGCATTCGCTTTAACAGACACAAATGGGAAACACATGTCAGGAAATGCTATCAGCACACAATGCCACAACTGTACCACGGCGTACATTCACACAATGCAGTGCTTCATCCGGATGATGCCAGTGTGCGAGTGTCCACAACCCCCTAAATCTGGTTTCAGAGGGGTCTTGTGGTTGCTCGGTTCATCTAAAGGCACGAGGAGCTCAAAACACGTGCTGGTTTCGCTCTTGTTAATGGTCTTCAGCACTAAATCAAGTAAAGTGAGTGATGCAGTTGATTTACTCCTGCCGTCAACTGACCCGCAATTATTTACAATAAACTTGACAATCAACACAAAATATGAATATGTAATGGCATAACAATAACAGTAGTAGCAGTACTAGTACTACTAATAATAATAAAAAACAACTTCGCTCTCAATCTACGGCCAGGTTTAGACACAGTGTGTAAAGATGCAGTCTTCCAGCGGTGTTCACATTAACATCCCAATCAGTCACTGGTTGAGCTTTGATGACAATTAAATGATTTTGCATTTTCGTTACATGTATCAGTTGGGTTTGATTCATAAATGAGCAATGCATAATCAACTTCATCCATTTCCTGATGAATGAAACACTTGAGCTTGTTAAAATGTAAAGTAACACAAAATAAAAAAAATCAATCAATCTATCAAAAGCGCAGAATGAATCAGTTATGACATCATGATTATACTGTATTTGTCCCATGCTAGAAAATTCTTTTTGGACTATCAAAATATTTTTCCCATGCTAGAAAATTATTTTTGGTTTATAAATTTTTTTTATGTTTATTTATGTTTTTTTATTTTATTATGTTAACTTAGGCTGCATTTATTTATTGAAATATACAGTAAAAACTGCAATATTGTGAAATATTATTAGTTTCAAATAATTGTTTTCTGTGTGAATGTAATGTAAAACACAATCAAAGGTCACATGATCCTTCAGAAACCATCATAACCCTCATCATCAAGTTAAAACAGTTGTTCTGCTTCATATTTTTGTGGAAACTGATACATTTGATTTTTCAGGATTCACAGATGAATAGAAATTTCAAAAGAACAGCATTCATTTAAACTAAAAATCTTTTGTAGCATTATAAATGTCTTTACTGTCACAAACTATTTAATGTGCAAGTATTTTTTTTATACATACTCTAAACTTTCACAAAAATATTGTGCAGCACAACTGTGTTCAACATTGATAATAATCAGAAATGTTTCTTGAGCAGCAGATCATCATATTAGAATGATTTCTGAAGATCATGTGACACTGAAGACTGGAGTAATGATGCTGAAAATACAGCTGCACATCACAGAAATACATTACAGTTTAACAGATATTCACATGGAAAACAGCTGTTTTAAATTATAATAATATTTCACAATATTACAGTTTTTACTGTATTTTTCGTCAAATAAATGCAGCCTCGGTGATCAGAACAGATGTCTTTCAGAATCAATAAAAATCTTTCACAGGCAGTGTGTGTTTATTCCATATTCTGCTACCTGCTTTACCCCTTTTTCATTCTGTATTATTTTCATTTTTATTTGCTGACTTTCTCATTTTACTTAATACAAAATTGCATATGCTGCATGTTATTAATTTAAGTTAATGAAGTAAACTTTAATCATTTTGATCACACTTATCACTAATCGCTTTAATGAGCTTCTGTCTGTAATTAATTAATGTTAGCTAGTTGTATGATTCTATTATCTTGAACTGTTCATTTGTGAAAAGAACATTACTTCTGCTTTATAATGTAGACACATGCATTTTCTGTAAAGCTGCTTTGAAACAACACGTACTGTGAATTAAATGAATAATCTACCTTATGCTTAAAACTTGACATTGCTGTATTGAAATACTGTTGGGTTGTATGCTAAATAAAGAAATGTACCAGCTCCCATTTTTAGCTGAACAACTTCTATAAATGAGAAAACAAGGGCCCTTACATTACCAGCATCAGTATTGGTCATCACAGTCACTGATAATCTGTATTTCTAGTGTTCAGCTCAACTTGCCCCACCTTGTTTCTCATATTCCTGTTCCAACGGTACTAAAACACCATCGTCCTCATCTCTATAGCCATAATAGTCCGCATCTATCTCCTTCATCATCTCAGCTCGTGTTTTTCTGGGCGCTGGCACAGCTGCAATGGGAAATCACACAGAAAAACGTCAGGCAGATGATCGTGTTATACCGGATGCCCAAAATGCACATTTCTGGTCAAAGGACGTCAGCAAAACAGCAATAATTCACAGCAAGTCACAATGCTTTTCTTAAACCAGAGATATCACGAACCTCTCAGCTACAACAGATCATCACACAAAAACTTACGCTCTTTTTCGAACAACTCTCTGACTCCTGGTAAGTCTTTGGCCGCACCGAAATACTTGTATCCTCTGTTTCCCGGCACCTCTTTACCCTCATGGTCCAACATCTTCGGCCCCACTCTCTATTAAACACAAACACCACCGTAAGGCAAATACCGTGCACAATCTGGCATTTACATACGGAAATAAACCAAGTATTACATGATTTTGTAGAATTAAAAAAAAAATATGTACATTATATAAAACAAAGAGATATTTCAGATGTATTTGACTATTTTTAAGCCACTAACCACATAACGTAAATGTGTGACATCGCTCCGGTTAACTCGAAAAGACAAAACCAGACACTGAAACATTCTCGTGTTCATTTCTGAGATGAACACTAATTACGGAAAAATGCAAAACTGAACTATCTTCTCTCAGATTTTTGGACCTCACTGTAGATGCTATGAAAACACTTGTGTGTGCTTGCACAAGCTCATTCTGATAAAACACACAATGGCAGATTAATAATTTATTTGATTCAATACAGCATCCACATGCATTGAACGTAACATGATTTGAGATGAAATGCACTAAAAGCATGTAATGCAGCACTCATATTCTCACCCTATAGTCAGGGCCTCCCAGTTCCTTGATTCGGTGCTCCCAGTGCCCTTTCTCTCGGAGCAGTTTGTTGATTTCATCATTCAGATCGCGAATCTTAAACTCACCCAAACCAGCTGAGGAAGACAGGATGGAGTTACTCAGTAAACACCACATGTACATTAACACATGTGTGTGTATTTATATATATTTCTCACCGTTTTGAATCTGAGCGACTTTCTTTGAAATCTCGCTGATGATCTAGCAGAGTAAGAGAAACGGAGGTTAAGCCAGACACGTGAGAGTTAATCTGCATGTGTATCTAACCAACATCTATCAGAAGCACTGACCTGTCTCCTCCACTTCTCCGCTTTAGGGAGCTCATTACACTCCGACGCTAGAAACGGTCTTCTCTCCTGTGGAGGTGTCATGAGATCAGGTGAACACAAGCAGCACATCAGTGTCTAGATGATAATAATAATAATAAAGAGCGCTGCTGGACTCACTTTGACCTTGCCCTCCTCCAGCTGGGCTTGACGAAACCTGGCCAGGGCCGTCCTGAGGAAGAAAGGGAGAAGCATTGAGAGGAGCTTGTGCAGACAGCAAGGACAGAAATATAAAGAGAGAACACTTACATGGCCTTCTCTGCGTTTCGAGCCTGAAAGTAAACAATAAGAACAGTTGATTTAAGCAGTTTGTGTTTAAGTGCTCGGTGTAACACATATATTCGTATGAAAATGCAACTCTCAAACTTGAGAACCTTATAAGCATCTAATTAGTGGAAGTCCGTAACGTTACGTTTATTATTAAATCTGTTTACGTTATTTGAAAACTTCTGTCAACGGTGAAAATGACCCTGCTCTCGAGTTTCGCCTCTTATTACATTCATGCGTTCGTTTTCAGACGAAAGGCGACACTATAACTTTTATAAATGTACAACAATACAATTATGATCATTTAAAACTCATTAGCTAAAGAGGAATGTATGTTTTACCATGTTTGTAGCTGTAGACGTTCAATCCTGCGTGCGATCAACGGTGGGCGCGCACGACGCATGAATATGACGTGCGGACAACTTCCGGCGCGCCAAGCGATGACAAATCACACAATCGCTTGATAAACGAGGAATATCGCAGGAAAGGGTTAGATTTAATTTTGATATGCTATTATGTACATTTTGTAACTCATCTCCAGATGATACAGAGCATATTTTCTTTGCTTGTAAATATTCTAGTGTTTTCTGGGACAAAATGCAATTATGGTTAAAAGAGAGAAATGTGGTTAAATTGAACCTGTCCTTTATAGATATTAAATATGGAAACTATGAAGAAGATGGCAAAAAAGGTTTGTTGATTAATGTCTTACTTTTGTTAGCGAAGAACTTTATTCATAAATGTAGATTCTTTAAATCACCCCCTAGGTTTATAGTATTTAAGAATTATTTGAGACAATATTTAAAAACTTTATCGAAAACAAAAAAATAAAAAAGCTGGAATCCTGTTAGATTTATTTGATAAATATAATTTATTATAACACTTTTTTTCATCCCCTGTCTTAATCTGTATATTAATACAGATTATTTGATAAATATAATTTATTATATATATATATGTATTGTTTATATATTGATGTTTTATATATATATATATTGTTTGTTTTGTTTTTTTGTATAAACTTTAGCCCCTTTCAAAATTGATGTTTTTGAATGTAAATTGTATGCCAATTTGTTCTGTAAACTTGTATTTTTTGTTATACTTAAATAAAATATATATAAAAAAAAAGGAACGTCGCAGGCGGGTTTATTTATTTATTTATTTTTAGTTTACTCGTAGTGTTAACTACTACTTTGAAAGACCTCTGGAAACGATCACGAGGTGATGAGTAAACGCAAAAATGTGTTTCAAAAGGCGTCTTAGTGCCATCTACTGGCGAGAGATCAAACTGCACCGCGACAAGACGAGACAGTTCACGAGACTGAGTGACGTCATTAGGCCTTCTTTAACTCAATAAAGGTAAATCAAAGATAAAAGATGTTATATGTTCTTTCACACATAGAAGCAAAATGTTTGAATATGTGGTGAACTTTTATATCTTGCATGGTAAATATTACATCCATAAACAAAAATTTGCAAAATGCATACCTAAATGTAGTCTATTCTTAATCGAGATGGAATCGCTAAAGAAATCGTTAAAGTTAGTTAAAAATAAAAAGAACGAAATTTTGTTAAAATTTATGGAGAAATTTTTGATACTGTAATGTCCCCATTGTGTTCACTAAATTTATATATATTGAATGTCTTATTAGGAAAAAGGAGGAAATATGTGGTTTGCTTTATTTTTATTTTATATTTTTTTATTTATTTATTTATTTATTTTTTGTTGTTGTTGTTGTTATAACTTGTCAATTTGTCTAAAGGTGTGATATTTGTCTTGTGAAACATTGCAGTTGAATGTTGAGTTGCTGGAATTAATGTTTTTAAGTCATTTATCTAAAAAAAAAAAAAAAAAAAAAAAAAAAAAAAAAAGGTTAATCAAAGATAACCCATTTTCTGTAGCTCAGATTTCTTCAGTGAACTAACACTTTCTTAAGTGTTCATTTTTCTGTTATATGAGATTGAAGTCAGAATTCCCCTTCAGCTGTAAATGAGAACCAGCTTTGCTACATGTGTATCTTACAAGTAAATAAAGCACACTGCACCCAGAGATGAGTGGGGGGCTGAAATACATCTGTTTCAGAACAGCTTGTGAAAGGCATCATGTAATTTTCCCCTCGATCCTCTTTCTGTAGGCAGGGCAGCCAGACTCATTTTGGCCATTTAAACAGGAATTTTAGAGCTTCTTTGGGCAAAGTTGAACTGGGACTTCATGCGCTAAATTCCTAGTGTCTGTAATAACTTGTGGCATCATCAGACACTGAAACGTTCCCTTTCGAAAGGTCACTCCCGTTGCATTGACACACTGTTTACTCTGATACTGAAGTCTGATTTGTTCATGTTCATGCAGCCGCACAAACCTCTGGTGCTTCACCCCGCCACAAGAGGAGGAGCTGACCTCAATATGAATCGGTCAACGAGTAGGTGACCTGCAAGAACTGTCAGCATAGTTGCCAAGTCTGCATATTATACGCAACTTTGGGCTTCTTTTTTTGTAAAGTTGCGTGAAAAAAATCCCGGGTCGCGGGGTGTGTTTTTTTTGGGATTATTTTATAAAATATGGTTGCTTGTTAGGAAAACCTGACAAGCAACTTCATGTCCTTTCATTTATGTTCACTGTATTCACCAATGCACTGATTGACACTCTGTCTGCTCACAGTTAATAGCCAATCAATGCAAAAATATAAGCGCTGAAGCATAATTTGCCAAATATTCTACCCCCTTCTCAGACGCCTTTTTTTAACATGATTTTTCTTCAATGAGGGATTGGAGAAAAATCACATTCACAAAGAATGTGCGTTACGCTGTAATCCAAGCAATGATAGTAGTAGATGCAGAGGAGTGGGATGACTTTCTTTCCTTCATAAGGCAGCCTAATTTTTTATTTTATTTTTTTACAATGTTTTGTATCAATGTTTTGTTATCACTGTAATAAAAAACAAGTAAGCCTACAGTATATAGTAGGCCTATAGCCTACTAATACTAAGAGTATATTTGTTTTTTTATATTTTATATTTGCCCTTTTCCATCTCTTCAATCCTACTCTGCTCACAGGTGACTGGAGATGAGTTTTGTTCCTGCTTTGCTGCAGTTTGCTGATTTTTGTAAAATAACTTATGTTTTTGCTTTTCAGATGAAGGGGTAATTTCAGTTTAATATGTTGCAGGCTCAGCTATTGGAAATAAATAATTGATAATAAATAATTTTGATGATAATAAATTATAAAAAAATATTGTGCTTGTTTTGGGCTTGTTTTTGAAGCTGCGGTTGCTTATTTGTCTCGCGAGAGTTGGTAACTATGACTGTCAGTCAGTGCTTCCTGTCTTAAGTTTGAGCCTAACGACTGTAGTGACCGAATCCACTCTGTTTGGAGCACAAGTGATCACCCTTCCAACACTCCCCAATCCAGACGGGGAGCAGGGTCTCAATCTCATGCTTGCGGTCTGGACTTACTTATAGCATGGCGCTATTGGACGCATTCCCCATAAGCGTGTTACATGCAACGGGAGAGAAAGCTGGATAGGGAATGCTCCGGGTACTAACATGACCCCGATTCCCTGAGATACGGGAACGAGTGTTGCGTAGGCTGCTGAATCGATGATTGTCGCTTCAGTCGAAAGATTCTGATGAAATGGCGCTCCGAGGCGACTTATGTAGAGGTCAGCTCCTCCTCTTTTGGTGGGTTGAAGCACCATTGGTTTGTGCAGTTACACAAAGATGAACAAATCAGGCTTCAGTATCAGAGTAAATAGGAGTTTTCCCATAAGTGTGTCAACACAACGCTCATTCCCTCATCTCAGGGAACCAAGGTTATGCAAGGGTTTGTTGAAGAGCATCACCTGAACTCTCCATGTGTTTGGTAACAATTCTCAACTGCGTTGCTACTCTTTTACACTAAATGCATTCTCCTCATATTAGGGAATTAAGGTTATGCAAGTGGTAAACTCCACTGTGACCGAGGTCTCAACTTGGTTATGTTTGGCTCTTCCTTGAAGTTCAGTCTTCAACTGCAATGACTAAATGCAGACTATAGTAGTCCCCCTCTATCTGGCATTTTCATCGTTGTAAACGAGGCCAAGACACTCGTCACGAGACTTTGCCACTAAGTCAAAGACGATGATCATCAGCTCAAACATACAAGACGAAGCTGCTGACAGGAGCTTGCTTGGATGCATGTGATGGTGTGTGACGTGAATCCTTCACTGAGAGCCGGACAGAAATGGACTAAATCGTCCAGAGACACTCTCCACAGCTGAAAAACTCCAGTCTCCAGTTACACTCAAGCTATGCTTAGCTATGCTCTTATTGATCCGTGGAAACCCGATAGCACTTCATACCCCCTGACATTACTTTGCCATCTCATTTGGCTTCAAGAGACCTAAAAATAAAGTTTCTATGTATGAGTCACATGACATCACCAGCAAAATCCAGCCTTACTTCGGTTTCATTATACTGCTTTTCGTAATACCATCCATGAGTGTTTGTGCAAACAAGGTTATGTGACTTCAAGTAAAATAAGTGCTGTTTGCAGTGTCTCTTTGAATAATTTACTGATGCAATTCATTCCTTAAGTTAGGGTTCATCAGATACCTCGCAGACCAGCTGTTACATGGAGATATAACCTCACACTTCGGCTCTGAATAGCCACTGTAGTAAACTAAATGGGGCTTTCACTCGTCTCAGGACTCGGTTTTCAGACGGCTCTTTGGGCTTTTAATGTCGCTTAATGTGTCAACAATCACAAAAATGTTACAAGGTCATTTTCAGCAGTACACCAACGAAGAGATTGCATTTTTTTATTATTATTAGTCATTTTAGAAAATATCTTTAACTAAAAAACAAAAAATAAATTAATCATGCTAGGCATTCAGTTCACTCACAAAAAGAAAATATATGGCCAAATTGTGCAGACAGATGACGGAAAATCCAAAATATCATCTATAAACCCAAACAATCAGGAGAAATGTGTGTGTTCCTGGAATGAAAGAGTAACATGAGACCACTCAGAAAAGAAACGCCAGTCTTTATCCCCTTCCTCCTCCAGATTTATTGATAGTTTAAAATTACATTTCTATGTCCTAGAACTTCAATTGCATTCACCTTCCGACTTAAAAACAGAGTACAAGCAAATGATAGTTTTTTTTATTATTATTAGTTTTAGAGTAGTCTAAGTGATATTGTACAAAAATAACATTTTGATTTCTGTGAAAACATTCACCTCTCTCACAACTCCTAATCTGTTTTATGACCTTTTTTTTTATTTCTTCTTCTTTTTTTATTGTTATTTTATTGAAGTTTCCACCTTGGGTAGAGCGACCTAAACTCCATCGGTCCGTTTCGCTTGGGATCATGAACTAGGTTTTCGACGTCGCGGCTGTCTCGAATGATCAGACAGCCCGTGTTTTACAAAGGAGGTCATTTTCTGACTCTATCAGTACACAAGGTTTCCAGAATATGCTTTAAAGATGTACGCTTTATGTTACACGTTTTGTATTTTGTTGTTGTTGTTTTCTCCACATAGCTGCGTGCTGCTGGTTTGGCCCGGATAGACCCGACCGTATGTGTCCTGTGCTGCTTTTCCAGGTCAATCACTCGTAGGCTACCTCGGTCTCACTGCTAAAACAAAAAAATGCAAATCATTCAGAAGCGAGCGCTTCCCTGATCTCTGTATGGTTCGTGTTTTTTCTCTCCGAGGCCGTGAGCCTCTAGAGGCCTACTCGACAAACGCTCTTCCACTCAACACATCTCACACGTCCCTGTTCACCAGTGGCATGGAAAGGGGGTTCTTTAACAAAGCATTATACATAACACCTCTACCAAACTAAACATAAACATTTTTTTGTATTAAATGCAGAAAGTGGAAAGTTTTTTTTCCACCCCTTTCCTCCTTTTACATGTCAAGAGCTCACTGGCCTGGGAATAGCCTCTATCTGCCAACCGTTGGCCAGTGAAGAGGATTCAGAGAAAATAATACAACCATCAATCAGAAAAAGGAGGGGCGAACGAGGAGACGGGGCTAAGCGGTGGCCTCGATGGTGCATTCTTTCGCCACGTGGCCAGATTTCCCGCAGTTGTAGCAGTTGACTTCGCTGGCCTTGCTGCACTGTACGGCGACGTGTCCGATCTCTCCGCACCTGAGAGGAGCACAAGCACAGGTCAGCCTCGGCGGCACGCCACGCGGCTCATTCGGATCGCTCCTCACCTGTAGCACTTGACTTTCTCGCAGCCCTTCTGGATGTGTCCGAAGCCGCCGCAGGAGTAGCACTTCTGCTCGTTGGCGTGGTCGCAGTCGCGGGCCATGTGTCCAGCTTTACCACAGTTGTAGCAGACCTGCTCGCGCTCCTTCTTGGGCTCCTTGCAGTCCCTGGAGATGTGGCCGCCTCTGCCACAGTTGTAGCACGCTGCAAAACACACGCCGAACAACAACGCATTCAGAAAAACTCTATTTGCTGTGACTATTCTTCAAAGGCTTTATTGGTTCATTTTAAATTAATTCAGAAGGTCATTTACAAAGGAACAACAATTAACATTGCATTAAATGTGAAATTTGGAAGTGGAAAGACATAAAATAGTATTTTCTGGTAAAACACCCTAATAATCTGATTCACTTTGAGAAAAATGCACCATGTCAACTAACCCAGAGCTGAATGGACACACTGTATAAAGGCTTATTATTTCACTAGTCAGCTTTCAAACTTTTAAAAATCTGAAGTTGTAAATAAAACAGATTATTGGAGTACACTTTACAAAAAAAACAAACACAATTTCAGTCTTTCGGCTTCAAAACTTCATGTTTAATTCCATGTGTTCCTAGCCATTTCTTAATAACTTGTGAAATTTATTAGCAATTTCTGACCAAAAATAGTTCAAACACCAATTTTTTTCTTTTCTTGTAGTGTACGTCAAAAAAGTACATCATTAACACCACTGAAACACCACTTTAAAAGGAACCAAGTATTGTTAAATTCAATGTGTCAATTGAAATTTTTTTTTTTTTATTTACTAGCTGACTGAATTGTTACAGACATTTAACAATGACTAAGAGCCCATTTTTATAACATTTCATGTCCTTACCATCCTCGGTCCTCTCACAGTCCCTGGCGACGTGGCCTGGCTCTCCACAGCGATAGCAGAAGAGATCTAGCGGAGGGCAGGAGAAACAGTATTTACCAGATCAGCTCGGCAGATACGTCTGAGTTCAGATCAGTGCGTGACAGTGAGCGCTCACCTTTCCCTCTGCCACGGCCCTTTCCACGGCCACGTCCAGCGTTCGGACAGTTCTTGATCCAGTGGCCTGAACGGCCGCAACCAAAGCACTCGTTGCTGCTCATAGCCTCTGACTGCACCCTACGACTGAAGGAGCACGCAAAGATTAAACCTCATGGACAGAAACCGTTTGAGTCAAGATCTGAGCGTGCTGGAGTTATGTCAGATATTCAATATAAAAACATTCACTGGACTCGCAGGTAAAGTCATTAGGGAAAACGGCACTCAACTACATAAGCAAATTTTATTGAAACCAGTTATTAAACTAATATAATTTGCATTAACTTTAAATGAATTTACATGAATAATACTTAAAAAAAAAAAAAGTTTTGCAGTTTTCAATAAAATGCCATTTCCAAAATACCTCGTTTCATGGTACAGGTCTGCTGACGAAAGTCTGAAACATTTGTTAACATTAAGAGTATCTTTTCTCTGTCCGAGGAGTTCTTGACTCGAGATCCGCTCGATTCAACCGATTCAGGAATCAACTTCTAAACGACTCGTTCGCCACAACTGTCAAGCGTCTCAGCTCACGTAAAAACACGTGGTGCGTGTATACATAAACTCCTTAAACATGCCAAACCTGCCAACCCTTTACTGCAAACGATTAAAATCGGAGCTCTAATGCTGTTCCAGTGTTCAGTTGGGAACGATGCCAGAAAATCGTACAAATCGAGTCAGAAGGCGCCTACTGTGGATAAAAAAAAAGCCTCCTAGGTAACGTTACTTTAGACTGTGTAAACAACACAGATGTGAAGCACACGAGTCTCTACAGCATCGACACTTACACGCAGAGAGCAAAACAAGCCGCTGTGAAAGCCTGATGAAGTCTTCAGGGCCGCTCTCTGGCCTGACCTCTCCGAGACCCTCCAGTCCCACGACGACATTACATCTATCCTTAAGCTACCTTCAAATACCACCACCATCATCATCCTCACCACCACCACCATCATCATCATCATCATCTCAATACTGCGATCCTGCGCTGCACAGGCTCGACTCTCTCGCTCGCTCGCTCGCAGCCTGTCGCAGTAGGCCAAAGTGCGCCGTCAGAAAATCTCACTTCTGTGCCTTTCAGCCTCAACGACTCGCCTTAAAAACACGGCTTTGGCATTTCGACACGGCGGAGACACTCTCCGAGAGCGTGACGGTGTCGCCACGCCGTACGCGTCGAGTTAAATGTCGTATTTTCGTCCTTTAAGGGAACTCACCTCGGCGACGTGACTCGTTGCTGTTTATTTTCGGTTCCTCCTCTCTGCGCTGCGCCACACGCGGTTTGCGCACGACACGCTCGCGGCCGACTCCTGTCGCCCCGCCCACCGCGCTCTGCGCACGGCACTGAGGGCGCATCCTGACTGATCGAGACACACGGGGCCAGCTGTGACACACACACACACACACACACACACACACACACACACACACACACACACACACACACACACACACACACACACACACACACACACACACACACACAGCTATATATGTGTATGCATACAGAGCTGGGTATTAATGGTTAGATGTTGTTTGGTTTTCGTAGTTGGATTGTGAATTAGAGAGCATTGTAAATAGATTAGATAATTAAAGATAATTAAATTACATTTTAAAATACTCGGAATGAAGATAACAATTGATTTTTTATTAATTACATGATTACATTTTATTCACACAACATCAATAAATTATTCGTCATTTATTGATTCTCCTTAATTCCTCTTTTTCATCTCTTAAACGTTCTTTTCTGAAAAAGCCTACTGCTTATATACACTCAGAAAGTCTTCCAGTTTTGTTTTGTAGACATTCATACAAAGACGAGTCACTATAGTCAGTTACACAGAAAGCCGAGAGGGCACGCAGCATCTGACCACTGAAAAATGTTTCAATTTCAAGAAGTGTTTTCACAACATTTCAGCATTGCATCAACTGATGAACACTTTTTTTTTTATTGCTATGTCTTTCAAACACATTAAAATACACAAATTCACGTCATTTCTTGTTATATGCTTATTTGCAGGGATTGCATTTTTATTTATTTATTTATTTATTGGTCATCTGAAACTCTTTCACCTAATATATTACCTACAAATAATTAAAAACAGATAAAAATAATTAAGTTAAAATATGTAAGTCTCCCATGTGCATGTTCACGGTTCTCTGATGTTGGTTAATGGTCACGTGACATGCAGGAAAACTTTTTTTTTTTTGATGTTATTTTAAAAAGATTTGACATTTTTATGATTTAATTAATTAATAGCTTTTCATTAAATTCATGAATGCCCTGCAGTTCCTTCACGAACACATAATGTAATGTTTAATCCATGTTGAATGGAATAGATTTTCTTCTTTTCTTTGCATTTTTATATCAATATCAAACAGAATTACCCTAGTAAAATCAACGTGATACACAAGTCAGGTCAAAAGTAATCTAAAAGTAAACATAAAAATGAGTCTGATTATATTACCTAAAATGTGTCATGTATGGATTACATTACTAACAACAATTTCTGTCATGTAATTTGGAATTAGTAAGGGATTATAATCTTCTCCTCTCTCTCTATATATGTATATACACTGTATACACTGTGTGCACAAGGCAAGTTGTATTTTTTATTATTAATTTTATTATTGAACACCTACAGTGCTCTCAGTCGATCCAAATTGTTAATAAACCTCAAACCTGAATATTTAAGGAAGTAAAAGTGAGGTTTTGGCCATGTATGCACGATTATTGGGCAACTATTAGTGTGCAGAATTATTATGCAACTAAATGAAAAACAAAAAATTCCCCATCATGTTTATTTTCATCATTTAATGTGAGAATAATAAACAAACAACTCTATTTACAAATACACATTTCTGACATTTAAAAAGAAAATAATAATAATAAATGGGTGAGCAAGCACCCTTCTTTTCAATGCAGTCATGAGTCTTCTGTTCATGGAGTCTGTCAGTTTCTTGATCTGTTGACGATCAGCCTCCCAGACACTGTTCAGAGAGGAGCATGTTTTCCTTCTCCGTGAAGCTCCCGTTTAAGACGGGCCCACAAGTGCTCAGTCAGTAGGGTTTAGATCTGGTGAGGAAGGGGGCGTAGCATTATTCGTTCATCTTTAAGGCCTTCACTGGCCAGCCACACAGAGGAGTACTTCCATGCAGGTGAAGTGGAGCATTGTCCTGCACATAAATCATGGTCTTCTTGAAAGATGCAGACTTTTTCATGTACCTCTGCTTGAAGACAGCGTCTTCTAAAAACTGGACACCTTGTACTTCTGGGCACTCCAGGTTCAGGAATATGACAGCACTGGAGGATAATGGCTGCATGTTTGATTCTTCTCAAATCTTTGGCAGCTCATTTGTGTCTTTTTTTCTCAACCTGCTGACTATTTGTAATGAAACGTTTGATGCTTCTGTGATCAGTTTTTGACTTTTCAGAGTCAGTTAAATCTCTTTTTTGGCCCATTTTGCCCGAGGAAAAGGAGCTACCTAGTAATTATCCACACCTTGATACAGAGTGTTGATCTCCTTATCCCTCATCACACAAATACACATCACCTGATATGCTTAAATCCAATAAGCATAAGCAAGTTTATACAGCATGGTGTTGGAGAAAATATGCATAAAAAATGATGATACGGACAAAATACTCACAATAATTCTGGACAGTGTATATATATATATATATATATATATATATATATATATATATATATATATATATATATACAGTGTCATCCTGGAACAGTAATGACAAAATTGCTTTGTCTGCTGTGGAGTGAAGACATCTGCAAATATGATCAAAAGATGAATATGAGACAAAACTTTTTTATTATTGGGTGATTCAACACATTGATGTTTTACCAGCTGAGAAGATCAGCATTTCATCCTCTGTTTGATGTGAGCAGAAGTATTGGGACAGTTGACTCACAGGTGTTTCTAAGTGTTCAGCTGTGTCCTGTTGCATTAAAGTGACGTGACATTCAGCCAAGTATGGTGACCCATACTCAGAATTAGTGCTCTGCATTTAACCCATCCGAAGTGCACACACACAGAGCAGTGAACACACACACACACTGTGAACACACACCCGGATCAGTGGGGCAGCCCATGTTATGCTGCGGCGCCCGGGGAGCAGTTGGGGGTTCGATGCCTTGCTCAAGGGCACCTAAGTCGTGGTATTGAAGGTGGAGAGAGAACTGTACATGCACTCCCCCCACCCACAATTCCTGCCGGCCCGAGACTCGAACTCACAACCCTTCGATTGGGAGTCCGACTCTCTAACCATTAGGCCACGACTCCCCCCAAATTAATTCTTCAGATATTAACAGCAGGGAATGTGTCGTATCAGTAAAAGCCATTGCTTCTGCTTTCTGAGTCTTGCATTTGATGACGACACACAAACCAGGATGAAGACGAGGGAGCTGACTTTGAGAGACAAGCAAGAAATTTAGATGCCAAACGAAAAGAGGAACTCAGTAAGAAATAGTGAGAAATTTTGAAGTTTTTTTATTAGTTTTATTTTTTATATAATAATATAATTTTATTTATTTGTTTTTATTTTATTGTATTTCTCTGTGTTTATTCTTTACCTTGTCTTGTGCAGATTAAGTTCTTTTCTTTTAAGAGATATGTTGTGTTGTTAAGTTCCTCCACGAACACTCCCTCTGCTTGCTTTAAAAACATCTGACATTAATTTAGTGATCGAATTCAACACCCTTATGAAAATCACTCTTATCATTCATAACAGTTCAGAATCATCTTTATACAAAGTTTGGTATAAAAAAATTGATTGGTGATAAAAAAAAAAAAATCCCACTGTTTTTGACTTTTCATATATACTGTATTCATGTCTTTTTATTAAAAAAAAAGGAAGAAATTTTTAAAGTGCTGGTGTACTTTATAGAGGACATAGATAACATATGAATAAAAGATAATTTTTCAGAAATGTTATTTTTCCATTTTTTCTATTCATTAAACAATGTAATGACATGAAAAAATACTAAACTCACAAAACGTTTTGACCCACAAAATTTATATCCTATAAATTATATCCTCTAATATGTATCTGACTAATATGATTACATGTAATCTGGATTAGTAATCTGATTTCAAGTACTGATGATTACATGATTACATAGTATTACTCACACAATGGCAGTAAATTTTTCATAATTTATTGATTCTCCATAATTCTTCTTCTTTTCTATTTTTTTCTTTTAAATTTTCCTTTCAAAAAATCCTCCTGTGTGTCATAATAACCTTTAGCTATGACTATATTCACAATAATGCTCATGTAAATGTCCTGCAAATAAATATGCAAACAATGCCACTGCATTTTGGTGAAAAAAGAACCTCTGAAGCAATTAGACCATGTACGAAACACATGATTATGCAAGTCACCAAACACTGGTGATGTATATCTAACATTATGAAACACTATGTCATCATCATATCCGGCGAGCTTCAGTAACTGTTGATACTGGAGGTCTGGACAAAAATGTCTAAACCTGAATGCCATCACTGTTTTCATGCTTATAATGTTTGTTCATATAATGCAGGGTTTCCAAGCGTTTTTGTCAGCCAAACCCCTTTGACACGAAATATTTACTTTTTCTGTTCTTCTTTTTGGTTTCTTTTTTTATGTCAATATGGTACATTTAATGTTAAGTTTAAAAATCTAAAGAGTTGTATTCTAAAAAGTACTCAGAATACTTTAACTGAAATGAGTAACCTAGATTATGTTACTAATGCAGTTTTCATCAGGTAATCAGGTAACAGACTATAATCTGTAAGTAATCTGCCCAGCTCTGTGTAGACAGACAGACAGACAGATACTAATGGCAAACTCCTACAATACACCCACATAAATTATTCATGCCAGTGCATCCAGCAGCTCATGAATGGTTTTTGGTATAAATAATACATATGGATTTTCATCCATGCCTGTGCTCCTCTAGCTGACCAACACAGATTTATTCCATTTGCACATCTCTTTACAACTCATCATGTATGCATTTTATAGGAATGCACCTGTCAGGAGATGAGAGAGTGTGTGTGTGTGTGTGTGTGTGTGTGTGTGTGTGTGTGTGTGTGTGTGTGTGTGTGTGTGTGTGTGTGTGTGTGTGTGAGAGAGAGAGAGAGGGGGGATGGATGCACTGCTGTCCTGCAGGCTTTTATAGCAGAGTCGACTTACTGATGGAGCAGACTCTCCAGCATGTCTCTCTCAGAATCAATACACTCAGAGCTGTGCTCATCTCTTACCGTTAAGGTGGTTTGTATATCTGGAGCTTTACAGCCCTGTATGTGCTCTCTCCATGCTTGTCAACATATTTAAAAAATGAATGATAAAAGAATAATGAGGAAAAAAAATAAAATCGATAGGAATAGCTTTTATTAAATCGATAAAGAACTCATGCTTGTGACTCTGATATAAATGATCAAACATACAGACATTTAGCCCAGTCTCTGCCGTGAGTGCATGAAATCCTGGCGCGGCTTTGTTTTGTCTATAGCCTGGCGCTATTGTCTGATGATGCAAGCTCGAGGGAGTACCTTAAGGTCCTGCTCTCCGTTCTCCCCGCCTCCATCTCTGTGAGAGCAGAGTGCATTTGAGATGCTCTGGGATTTATACACAGAGAGCCTCCATTTGACACCGAGCCGCAGCTCGATAGCACACCGGGCCCATTTGTGAGCAGAAGTGGCATTTCGCTGGATTTGTTTTATAGGAGAAAAGGCCCAAGTTGTTAGGCTTTTCCCTGCTGTGAATGAATTGAGGATGGGGGTGAAGAGAAAGAGTCAAACAGAGCATTTGATGGAACTATGGTTGGAAATGAGAAGATAATCTGACATGGATGGATTTCTCCAGCCCTTCTTGATTCAGGTGAGTAACTGTATTGTGGGTTCGAGTCTCGGTACGGGCAGGGATTTTAGGTGGGGGGAGTGAATGTAAAGCACCCTCTTCCACCCTCAAACTATGTCTGAGGTGAGGCCTCTGAGCAAGAACCGAACCCCCAGCAGGCGCCACCCTGGGTGTGTGTTCACTACTCACTACTGTGTGTGCACTTGGAAGGGTTAAAAGCAGAGCAGAAATTCTGAGTATGGAACACCATTCTTGGCTTCTCTCTCTCTCTCTCTCTCTCTCTCTCTCTCAATTATTAATTATCTGAAAACTTAAGCTAAGATGGTGAGAGTGGTGGTACATTGATTGCTGTGGAAATAGCCTTTGTTTATTATCTTGTTTTAAATGTAATCTTGGACCAAAAAAAACACCTAAAACTGAATTTGTACTGGTCATCGTGCATATTCTAATAGCAGCCTAGGTCAAAACTGAACAGTTATGATTTTATGTGTAATATAGTGTTGCACTAAGATCTTAGTGGAGGTTATATTCTGTAAAACGTTTTATTTGCGATTACCTGCAGTTTAGCAATTGTTTTTCACAGTACCTACAAAGTATGCGTTCATACAAATCATGAGGTAATGTGCTGCTATGGCCAAGTGATGGCACTGTTATCACAGAAAAAATGTCCTTTCTATTATTCAATGTATCAGGTTGAATATATATGTATAATACAAACAATATTAACAGCAAATAGCAGCACAAATATGTACAAATAAAAGTATAGGTGACAACATACAATTCTGAACAGCACATTAAGCAAGCACTATTAAACTCTGGTGTTTGCTTCTGAAACTCTGCTTTGGTCTCATCTATCCATACAATTTGCATGCCATTTAAAGTTCGAGTAACATTGAGCAAATTAGAGATGCATGAGTTTGTTGTTTGATGACAGTAAGTGGTTCTTTATTGCAGCCTGCTCCACACAAGTTGTGGTTATGTCCTCTGGTTGTATAGTTTTGGAGACCTCAAGATGCTACTGGCCATGTCCCAAATGGGTCTTGCAGACTTACAATGGCCACCATGTGCATGTGTCTATTTGGTCCAAATGGGTGCCACATTTGTCATTTGCATTTTTTTCTCATTTTCACACTCCCTTTGCAGCTACTATCCTCTCTCGATGCACACTTCAGCAGACTTCCACTTAACTGTCAAAGTGACTTTACATCACAACAGTGTAAACTCAAGCGTTGTAAGCTCAAGGGTGTATAGGGTGCCATTTGAGACCCTACTGGGGTGGGGGGGGGGGGTTCAGCAGATTGCACCAGTGCTTGTGCATTTCTGCCAACAAACTGTGAGCCTCTAAGCACTAGCAGAGGACTCTGGTGTGCGTGTCACTTCATATTCATACCCCAGTGAAACAGGAAGTCATGACTAACCACTTAAGTGTTCCTGATCACTAAGGGGAATTTAAAAACATACTGTACGAGTGGAAATATACTACATATTTATAGGAGTGTAACTAATTGGGCCCCATGTTATTATTTCACTTTCACTGAAAAAATGCAGTTGTCTCATCATTTAGTCATGCATACCTTCATGCTGTCGAAGATGTCTATGCATTTTATTCTTCTGTGGAACACAAACTAAGATTTTCAGAAAAATAATCAGTTTCTGTGAGTCCTTATAATGCAAGTGAATGGGATCCTCAAAACTGACCCTTCAAAAAAGCGAAATAAACAGGACAGTAATCCATACGACCCCAGTTGATTAATCAATGTCTTCTGAAACGATACGTGTGAGAGAAAAATACTAACATTTTAAACTTTTTAAACAAACCATTGCATAAACATCAGCACCTTGTGAGACCTGTCATGTGCTTCTGCATCACTTCTTTAACGGGTTACACAATGCACTTTTGTTTACATCAAATGTGAACTCAGGAAGCTTCATTTGACAGCTGGTCTAAAGCAATGGCTTATACTTTAAAATATGTGAGTTTTTCTTACACACACTGATGGTTTTGCTTCAGAAGACTGGTGTTGTATGGATTAGCGCTGTGTTGGTTTTGCTTGGTGTTTGCCTGACTGATGGTCCCATCCACTTGCATTATATTGACTCACAGGGAGATAATTTTTTTTCCTAGAAGAAATTCATACATCTGGGACAACATGAGGGGGAGTAAATGATAAGAAATTTTCCATTTTTGGTGGAGTATCCATTTACATTAATATCATTTACTAGCAGTGTTGGGGAGTAACTAGATACTGTAACAGAATTATGTAATTTAATTACAAAATAAATGTAATTGTAATCAGTTACAGTTACTGAGAAGAAAATGTGTAGTTAAATTACAGTTACTTATGAAAATGTTAACGATTATTTTCACACCCACATACAGATTTAATTGATTTCTTTCAGTGACTGCTCTAAAATATGAGACATCAATGTTTCAGGAATTTAGGACACAAAATAGGACACATGCTTATTTCAATAACTGTTTATTTCCTTTTCGGGTTTATGTATATGCTGTATTTTTTTAAGATTTAAGATTTTTCTTATGTTTCCTGTCATAGTTATGCAAAGATTTGAGAAACAGTATTATAGCTACTAAAATATTTCTTGTTGTGATATTAAATCTGTATTTAACCTGAAAATTCTCTCAAAGTTCTGATTTTGTGGTCGCTGTGCTTTAAAATGAAATTTCACTTGAATCTTAATTCAAGTTATGAAGGATTTCAAAAGTCTGACAGTAATCAGTTGAATACTACTGTAAGGTTAAGCCTGCCTGGTTTAAATGTTAGAAAATGATTAACAGTTGAAAAACATTAGAAATTTAGAAAAGCAATCAAATGTAATCAATTGCATTACTTTATTAAAGTATAATCTGTAACATATTACATTTCCAAAGTAACCTTCCCAACACTGTTTACTACTCTACTTTGTATGGAAGCCTGTTTCTGCCACTGAATAAAAAAAATAAAACAAAGTAATTGTGACTTTTTATTTCACAATTTTGACTTTATTTCTTAGAACTGCATGATATAAATTTGCATTTGCGAGTTATAAAGTCAGAATTGTGAGATATGAACTCGCAATTGTGAGAAAAAAAGAAAGTCAGAATTATGGGATATAAACTTGCAATTACGAGAAAAAAAACTCAGAATTGTGACTTTATATCTCACAATTTTGACTGTATTTCTCAGAATTGCGAGTTATAAAGTCAGAATTGCGGGATATAAACTCGCAATCTTGAGTTATAAAGTCAGAATTGGGAGATATAAACTTGCAATTCTGACTTTTTTTCCCCTCTGAATTGCAAGTTTATATCTCGCAATTCTGAGAAATAAAGTAAAAATTGTGAGCTATAAAGTCGCAATTGTGAAGTTTTTTTTCTCACAATTGCAAGTTCATATCCCACAATTCTGACTTTCTTTTTTTTTCCTCACAATTACGAGTTCATATCTCACAATTCTGACTTTTTCTCACAATTGCAAGTTATAAAGTCAGAATTGCGAGATATAAACTTTCAATCGCGAGTTATAAAGTCAGAATAGGGAGATATAAACTCGCAATTCTGAGAAAAAAAAGTCAGAATTGTGAGATGAAAAGTAGCAATTACAAAGTTTTATTTTTTATTTAGTGGTGGAAACGGGCTTCCAATAACTTTGTACCCAACACAACTAAAAAAACAACAACGACAAAAAAAAAATTGCAACGATGTGTGCTGTGACTAGTCAAACTTGCATTGTACACATCTTCAAATCATATTTTTAGCCGACTAATCAAACGACACACAAGTCATCTGCTCCTGGAGTTTAGACGAGTCGAAACCTGGGCTATTAAATGGTAAGGAAGCTTGCCATATCACGCGACTGCTTGAAGCGTTTGACAAAAACCAGCGATGCAGTTCGACGCAGTTCGTCGCGTCGCTGCAGTGATGAAAATCATGGCGGATCAACAATTCAACAACTTTCTCTGGTGAGTAAAGATCTGCTCTCTTGATCTGTCGCAGGCTTTATTCGCGTCTCGACGCTGATCGGATCGGAAGGATTCGAGGCGCAGTAACGTTACAGATGTTCGCTGTTACGTTGTAACATCATTCGCGGCTGTTATTGTTTGTTTGTGTGAAGTGTAACGCTACTAGAGAATGTGTTAGTAAACACGGTCGAATCTATCAGGACCAGCTAATCTTCCCCTTTCTTTCTGTAGTCGTGTAGTTAGTCAGCATTCGGATCCAGCGAGTAGCTGTTTAAACTTATCAAACTTTGCTTAAAACTCAAACATTAGTGTCTCAGCGTTAGGGAAATATCCTTTCTTGTGTCGGTAAATAATGCCAGGAGTGTTTTATAATTTAACTGATATTAGCAGTGTATTGAAACAAATGAAGTAGCCTATAAGTGTCATGGGTGAAATATTAACAACCCTCTTCATTGTTCTCTAGTTTTCCCTCAAATGCACGGTCTTTTCCGTTTGATCAAGTTATTTCTGTTTTAGAAGCGTGTTAAAGATGTTTAATGTTTGTTTATAGGATCACCCGGATGTTCAAGACCTGCCTTGAATGCCTTTTTTAAAACACACAGGCTAATGTCTTTGGTATCTTGATTTGTTTCCTCGGTCTGCTGATTCATTAACATAACCCAGTTATCATAAACCTGTCTGTACTGTTCTGCATTTAATGTACAAGTACTGAATGTGCACGGCTGCGTTGCAGAGAAGTCTGAAGCCAGGCAAACTGATGTTATTGTGGTTCAGTTTGAGTGCAAGCAGAGCAGACATTAGGCTATCAGCACTCCTCTAAATGGCTTTAACTGTGCTGCTTTCTGACGCAATATTATTTATAAACCTCTCTTCGGCGCCTAAAGAAGTGTTCTGAATATGGTTTTAGAGACCTTTTAGTCAAAGCAAGAATATTGCATTTCATAGCTGTTCTTTGGATTTCATAATTTTTTAGTAGTCGTATTATAATAACAGTCATTATTTGACTTTTATCCCCAATGCAGAAAGCTGTATTTCAAGAATATTAATTGAAACAGAGATCATAAAATGAATATTGAATATGTTGAAAGCTTTGTTTAATTGGTATTTAGTTTACTTTCACACTTAATATATTGTTGAACGCAATACATTTATATCTCATTATAATATGCACGCTTCGAGCTTAGAGTGTAAACCTCACATTGAGATGGCACGGTTCGCTGTATGTGTGATGCAGAGAGAAACATCAGGGAAGTTGTTCAGCATGCAACAGAATGTTTTACTACGGACTAATTTGTGTTTCTCACACCCGGTCAGATCAGCAGTGTCTGTCTCTGATAGCTGCTCAGACCTGCTCGACAGGTTTCTGATGTCAGAACAATGAAGACCTAAAAAGGATCAGCAGGCCAGAGCAGTTAAACCCAACATAGTTACACAGTTACTTTCCGAGCGAGAACAGGTGGATATCGCTGTGGCTCATGCAAAAATTGGCCGTGAATGCCGTGTGACTTGCGTGACTGGTATTGTGAGCTGGCCGCAGTTTGGACAAACCATCTGATCGTGACGGCACATGAAACACTGCCAGTTCTTCATACACAGAACGGTTAGGAAACACAGAATAACCGTAATCCAAAAAGATCGGGCTTTCGTGCTATTGTAAGTCGTAATGGCTTCTTTTCAGACACGGTTGCTGACAGGATATCTGTCACCATCTGCATTTCTGCTCTCAGAATCGTGCTGACTAATGTTTCTTGCGACAACAACAATGTGTCCTCTTCTTCAGATGTGGTGTTGGGCGTTTTATGCATGTGTTTTGTCCTGAGAAGCGGTGGAAATAGTCTTGGCCTGGTGATTTATACATCACATGTGCTTGAGAGGCTCCTGTCGATCATCTGTCCTTAGCATTTTCAGACAGTTGGCTTTCTCTTTTAAGGTATTCGTTTTATCGTCATTGTTATCAAGCTCAAAATTGGGTGTTATTATCATGACTTATGAGTGAATGGCTTTAGATTCATAACCATCCTGGTTGGATGTTAATGTTTAATAAATACAAATGTTTCTACTCATTTCCACACAATAATTATTTTGCAGAAAGCCTGAGCTTCTGTCTTTGATACAGCAGAAAGCAGAAGTGTGCTGTGAGAAATACTAATCATTATCATTTTATCGCTATCATCTGAAGACTACTTGAATGTGGCTTGTTTAATTCTGTTCGGAGGACCCTGTCGGTGTTATTTGTCCTTGACTTATTATCAGGAGCTTCACTCACATGTTGCGAGCTGTAATAGAAAGACTGCATTACATGATATTAGATTCAGTCTTGACTTGCGGGTGACCTTGTTTATAAACTGTACGCTGTGCTGTTTTGGAGGGTTATTGCTGCGAGTCACGTAGTCACATCACAAATACAATACCCACTTCAGAGTTGCCGGTGCTATATGAGAGTAATGGATATAGGAAATGGTGTTTTTAACCATATATTATAATTCATGCCTTGTCTGTTAAAGATTTGTTTTACTCTCTCTCTCAGACCATCCCAGATGTAGATGAGTTTGTTTCTTCATCAGATTTGGAGAAATGTAGCATTGCATCAGCAAAAGATGCTCTGCAGTGAATGGGTGCCGTCAGAATGAGAGTCCAAACAGCTGATAAAAACATCACAATAATCCACACCACTCCAGTTCATCAGTTAACATCTGGAGAAGACAAAAGCTGACACAAATCCAGCATTAAGACTCAAATATGAGTCCATAATCCATAATTATACTTCCTCCAGTGAAAAAGTGTGAATCAGGAGAGAAATCTGCACAGATCAAGCAGTGTTTAAACAGCTCTAATCAAATATGTTGCTGGATTTTGATTTGAGAGACAACAGGAGATGCACTTTTTCACTGGAGGAAGCTTTATTATGGACTCATGTTTTAGTTAAAAGCGTCTTAATGCTGGATTTGTTTCAGCTTTTGTCTTCTCCAGATGTTAAATTATGGACTGGAGTGCTGTGGATTACTTGTGATGTTTTTATCAGCTGTTTGGACTCTCATTCTGACGGCACCCATTCACTGCAGAGCATACATTGGTGATTCTGTTCCCATGAAGAAACAAACTCATCTACATGTTGGATGGCCTGAGAGTGAGTACATTTTAAGCAAATGTTAATTTTTGTGTGAACTATTCCTTTCAGGTCCATTGTTTTGGCCACGCCCCTGATTTCAGATCAGTATTGTTTGTGAGGTCGCGTCATTTCTATTTGTTTTGTTCTCATGCCAGATTATTGAAGTCTGCTGCTGCCCGCTGTGATGGAGCATATTCAAGGGGCCTTGAAGAGCATGAGTCATGGGTTCGGATGCAAAGAGTCGGTATTTGAAGAATCCTGCATGTCTCCCACCATTCTCAAGAACTTCTCGTACCGGAGATTATCAGATGACGGGAGAATCCCAGACTCGAAAACTAGCAGCACAATCCGCGTCTACCTGCCCAACAAACAGCGGACTGTGGTAACAATAAATAATCCTTGTTATCCTCGAACACTTTCAGTGAATGTTTGACACAATACGATGAGCATATCCTGATGCAGACTTAGGCTACGTTTACAAGACAACGATGTAGTCAAAAACAGAGAAGTTTTTCCCTTACGTTTTTAAAAAGTTTCACGTATACACGACAACATTTTCAAAATGATTCGCATTTACAGATTTCGGCAAAAACGCCCAAAACGCTGTATTATGTACACCAGGCCAGTAGTTGGCACTGTCACCTTGTTAGTAAACAGTACCTGAAGGGAAGTGACGATTATATGTTGTATTTTATGCGTCTCCGCTGTTGGTTGTAATATTGGTGAAGTAAATCCACACTTTGCTGAAGAAGCGTTAGCAAACTCTTGAGCAGCAACAACAGTACCATGTACTCCGCCATTGCTGTGTATGTTTGTTCACGCTTGCCTTTAAAATCGAAACATACTGCGCATGTCTACATACCTAACATGTACTCACACGTGCATGACATCACCGTTTTCAAAGATTTCCGTTTTGGTTGTTTACACCGAAATTATAATGGTGCCGTTTTCAAAAACTTGCACTTTGAAACCCAATATTTTCAAAAATGTGCGTTTTGAGTTCCCAAAACGGCGTTGTTGTGTAAACGAACAGGCAAAACCCATAAAAACTTTCCCGTTTTTGACTGAAAACATTGTCCTGTAAATGGCTCCTTTACACTGTAAGCGCCATGATGAATAAGCAGTTTATCACAAATTCACATAGTGTTTGTCAATATAACGGCAAAAATGCAGCCTGGATTGTTCCTTTCATAATCATGTCCTCATCTACACAACCTTAACATGCTTGTTCACAGCTTTCACTTCAGTTTCTTAAGTGATAAAATGTTGAACTTGTGTTGTAATAGGTGAATGTGCGACCAGGTATGACGCTACGCAACTGCCTCATCAAAGCTCTGAAAGTCCGTGGACTTCAGCCAGAATGCTGTGCTGTTTTCAAGCTGCATCGAGAACATTCATTGTAAGTTGTGAGCTTGCAGTCTGAATTGACTGAGCACTGTGATATAATTGACAACAAAGTTTATCACCTTATCCTCACTGTTTGCACGTTTGCAACATGCAGTTCCCATAAAAAGTTGCTATGTGTTGCTGAACCCAAATTAATTTGGCATTTTTGCCAGTGATTATCAGAAAGAGTCTTTCATGTGAAAATGTGGTTTTACAAAACAATGTAAAATAATTACGAATGAAAAAATGCATTGTAACTGATAATGCTAGATTTTGGTTAAGACCGTTTTACAAGCTCGCAAGATCTGATTCTGATTCATTTGGGATTTACTGGGATATCCTGGAGGAAAACCTCAAGTAATGGCTTGAAATCAACATTGTTGTCCTGGAGTGGCCAACTCTGAGTACAGATCCCCGAGGGACTGTAAGAACATTGCAGTGACCAGAGCAAATCTGATATCTAAATATGACTTAAAGGGGCATGAATACTTATGAAAACTCTTATTGTGTGTTTAATATCTGAAATAATCAAGCTCCAGTTGGTTTAATCTTGGCTCTGCAAGTCAATTTGATGGAATCACATCATTCTTTTTGTTCAGTAAAAAGTTGCGCATGGATTGGAGCACTGATTCTACCTCACTGGTTGGAGAGGAGTTGCTGGTTGAAGTCTTAGATCACGTACCCCTGACTACACACAATTTTGTGAGTTCCCATAATGAGTTTAAATTGAGCCATTGTTGTCTTTACAACTTCTCTAATGACCATCCCCTTGACAGGTACGAAAAACCTTTTTGAAGTTGGCCTTTTGTGACATATGTCAGAAGTTTCTTTTGCACGGCTTCAGATGTCAGACGTGCGGCTACAAGTTTCACGAGCACTGCAGCACCAAAGTGCCCACGATGTGTGTGGACTGGAGCAACATCCGGCAGCTCCTGTGAGTGTTTACCAAACCATACACAAGAACTAACTCCTGCTTTGTCACGCTTCATGTCTTCACAGGGTGTTTAAATTGAGCCATCGTGTCGTGTAAATATCAGCATTTCAATGTTAAAAACTGTGATTTCCGGACCTAGAAAAGGAAGTTAAAAAAGAAAAAGTTACAGCAGTACTATATCAACTATGTTTTTCTAGTGAGATGTCATAGAAATTTATGTTTATGCATGTTCTATTATAAATGTAACCATGCTTAAAGTGCTGCTTTTGTGTAATGTGGCATTTCATAGCTTTTTTTATGGTGAATAGGCTTTTTTCCCTCTAATGAAAGGAAGATAGACATGTAGATGTAGTTCAGGGGAAGTCTCTTGATGCACAGAAAGAGTTTTGCATAGAGGCCCTCATACTGTGAGCTTTGTAGATGTCTATCAATGAAAATCAGGTAATGCACGGTACAAAGGTCCATTCTTCTGCAGCTCGTGCTGGTCACTCCATACTGCAGGAATTCATCACAAAGCCCTCCTTCATTAAAAAAACTAAAATGTTTTCTAAGATTATACCACTCATTAGTCCATCTAAAATTAGACATTGTACAGCTGGGAGAGAATTTGTAATATTTGTAATTTAATGTAAGTTCATTGAGTGGCCGTGTCCTTTTCCAGGCTGTTCCCCACTCCCGGAGAGAACGGGACTCCCTCGCTCCCTCCCCTCTCATCCCGTCGCATGCACAACTCTAAATTCTCCTTCAGGTAAATATAGCCTGTTTCTATATTTACCTCATTTGCAGTGAACTGACTTGACAAGTCCTCTGAAAATCAAAGCATGTCGAGACGTCGTCACCTCGTTTTTCTTCTTCCTTGTATTTAGGGATTACGCTCGTAGTTCCTCGTGTTAAAGCATTTCAATCGATCGTCTGCTGGAAAACATTTTTCTTTACACAGTTTTGTCAGCTTTATATAATAAACAGCCACATTAATCTCAAAGTGTTGGATGCGGTTAAAATATTTCACTATTAATATTTGTAAGTTAAAAATAACAGTCATATTTTCCCATTTAGTGCTGAAATGATTGGCCTTAGAAAGTTCTGTCCAGGTGGAGGAACACAACTCAATCAAGATATATAAGAATGATCCATCTAGAGAAACTGCGATTGATCATCACAGAAAATCAGTTTAACAATAACACACTTCCAGTGGAAGTACACTAGGCCAACAACCATTAAAATGTGCACTGTTTTAGAATTATATCCACTACACATTACAAGACGTTGCTGGCACGAGACTAATGTGATAAAATCACTTGCTGGCCTTGTCTGTGTAAACTTGCACCCAGTTTTGCAATTTTTTCCTGTTTTTTTTTTGTTTTTGTTGTGATTTTATTTGGTTTGTTTAATTTGAAATGAGATGTGGTATTGTGCTTGGGATTGGTGTGTTGTTGATGAATGTTTTTTTCCATTGCTCTGGAACCAAAAAAAGTTTATGTTGCTCAACATAAACCCATTGATTCAGGACGATGTAACTGGAAGTGCTAAAATGCATCTCGTTTCTGGGTTTTGGCCTACAAGAATACACCATCCCTGCAGCACTCTATAATATTTAGTCAATCCTGTAATATATACAGTACAGGTCAAAAGTTTGGAAACATTACTGTTTTTAATGTTTTTGAAAGAAGTCTCTTCTGCTCATCAAGCCTGCATTTATTTGATCAAAAATACAGAAAAACAGTAATATTGAGAAATATTATTACAACTTAAAATAATAGTTTTCTATTTGAATATACTTTAAAAAAAAAAAAAATTATTCCTGTGATGCAAAGCTGAATTTTCAGCATCATTACTCCAGCCTTCAGTGTCACATGTAACATCCAGTCTATCACATGATCATTTAGAAATCATTCTAATATTCTGATTTATTATGAGTGTTGGAAACAGTTCTGCTGTCTAATATATTTGATGAATAAAAGGGTAAAAAGAACTGCATTTATTCAAAAAAAAAAGAAAATTCTAATAATAATATTCTAATAATATATTTTCTTTACTATCACTTTTTATCAATTTAACACATCCTTGCTGAATAAAAGTATTGATTTTATTTTAAAAAAAGAAAGAAAAAAAATTACTGACCAATAATTTATTTTCTTTAGTGTATGTTGTTATTACAAAATATTTATATTTTAAAAACATAGCTTTTTTTTTTTTTTTTTTTTTTTATTCATCAAAGTATCCTAAAAAGTGTCACATGTTCTGAAAAAAATATTAAGCAGCAGAACTGTTTCCAACTTTGATAATGAATGATCATATTAGAATGATTTCTAAAGGATCATGTGATAATGATCCTAAAAATTCAGCTTTGCATCACAGAAATAAATGATAATTTAAAGTATAATAAATTTAAAAACAATTATTTTAAATTGTAATAATATATCACAATATTACATTTTCTTTTCTGTATTTTTGATCAAATAAATGCAGGCTTGATGAGCAGAAGAAACTTCTTTCAAAAACATTAAAAATAGTAATGTTTCCAAACTTTTGACCTGTACTGTATATACGGCAGAGTTTTATGTTATAAAGATGCTATGCTATGAAAGAAGTGACTTTACACAGATAGACTTGGGTCTAAACGCATCCGAAGCCCTTGAGACTCCTACATGATGAGGTTCACTGACATACAAACACTTCTCTAGTCCCTATCACAGATACTCAACGCCAAATGCTTTAAACTACATCGCCCCCATGCCGTCCCCGGGTGTTTCTCTCAGTCATAAAGTGCTGTCCACGTCCACCCCCAACGTCCACATGGTGAGCACCACCCAGCCGGTCGATGAAGCTGCTTATCAGGTAATACCCCAGCGCTCGCTGTTCTGTCCTAAATTCAGTTCTTTCATCCACTCTCAGAACTTCCATATGTTAAAATAGTACTTCCCTCTTTATTCATAGGAAGCCTTAGGGCGAGATGAATCCGGTAAGGGGATTTTCTGAACTTTTCCTCAGATTTCATAGCAAAGCTAAGGCTGAAATGTCTTCTTATATATCACGTTTTTTTTGTGTCGGATTCATTCACAGGAAGCCCTCAAAACCAGAGCCCGACGGAGTGGTCCAAAACCCCGGCTCCAGCTCACAGGGAGAAAGCGCCTTCGACTAACACTCAGGAAAAACGCATCGTAAGCGCCAATGTAGTACGACAAATCAGACTATTAAAAAAGATCTGCATACAGTTTGGATCAGTTTCTTGCTACTCTAGTTTAAACAGTTTCACTCTGAGGAGAAGGAAACACGGTGATCATTATTAAACGTTACATGACATTTCCGTCAGCGTTAGCTAATGTCCGCGTGGTTTGTTTATTGGTCACTAGCGTCCTCGAGAGAAGAGAGATTCCAGCTACTATTGGGAGATCGAGGCCAATGAGGTGGTTCTGCTCTCCAGGATCGGCTCAGGGTCTTTTGGCACAGTTTACAAAGGGAAGTGGCACGGTAAGGGCTCTTTCTCACCTTTAATTTATGTGTGGTGGTCTATAATGACTATTTCACAGTGGCATCGAACACATCCAGTGAAAATGATGTCTTTGAGTGTCTGAGTGTTATGTATTTACTCTATGGAGCTGTTTTTTAATGAATAATCTGATCTTTGTGACCAAGTTCCAAAATAAAAAAAGTCACTAATTATTAAAGTGCCCCTATTATGCCATTTTGAATATTGCCTTTCAGTGTGTACAGTGTGTAAAGCCGAAAGTGCATGATAAATAAAGTTATTGTCTTTCAAAAGAAAGAATCGACTCTGAACAGCCTTAAAAAAATCGTCAGTATTAGGGCTGCACAATTTATTGAATTTATAATCGTGATTACAATTATGCATGCCACAGTTACGTAATCGTTCAAAGTGCACTTCTGTTGTTCGGTGTGCTTAAGATGTGTTTTTTCTTTCTACGTGTTATCTTAAGGGTTTTTCCCATTATTTAAATTTTAGTTTTAGTATAACATTATAATACCGTTCATATTTTTACTTTTTTATAATTTAAAGAAAAAAAAATCTGATGTATAGTTGACTTTTGAGGCTTAATACTATAGAAAAGCACTTTTTCAGTTAGAGTGTTTTCAGCTTGTTTATTTTCATATAAAAATATGGCAAGCAGTTGCATCAAACAATGGTATGAACATCATTCAATGTAAATTGTGGTAATCGTAATTAATAATCGCAATTACAATTTCAAGGGAACAATCGACAATTATGATTTTTGTTATAATCATGCAGCTCTAGTCAGTAATTTAAATCCCACTTCGGGCAACACATTTGCCTGCGTTCTTCACTGGGCGCACTAATTGTTGTAATTAATTATTACAACATTGACACAATATAGCTAAAATGGTGAAACTTAATAAAAAGTGGGAATAAATTCTAAATTCATGGCCGAGATTTTTGTTGTTATTATTATGGTTGAGGCTGAGTAGACGGCTTTAGACGAACAGAAATCCTGCATGCTTTAGTAAGTTTAAGTTATTGTATTTCATGAATTTTCAGGTGATGTTGCTGTGAAGATTTTAAAGGTCATGAATCCCACACCAGAGCAGTTGCAGGCCTTTCGCAATGAAGTAGCTGTTCTCAGGTAAACCACAGAAGGGAAAACTGAAATTACTTGTAGTGAAATTATTACATTATACCCACAAAAAAAGCGAGTTTGAGAGAAACATTTGCATTGTAACCTTGTCATGTAGTGCTAGCATCTGTTAAACACTGTCAACATGCAGTCAGCCTCCCCTGGCCAAGCAGCTGAAGTGGTTTCTGTCATTGTTACAGGAAGACCAGGCATGTCAATATCGTTTTGTTTATGGGATATATGACCAAGACAAACATGGCCATTGTGACGCAGTGGTGTGAAGGAAGCAGCCTCTACAAACATCTGCACGTGCAGGAGACCAACTTCCAGATGTTTCAACTGATCGACATTGCCAGACAGACGGCTCAGGGCATGGAGTGAGTGTTTCAGAGAGCATGCAGGGAAACGGACTGCAGTTCTCACTGACCGTAGTTTTATGCCGATCCTGAGAGCTCCTGTGCTGTAGAGTTCAGTCCTGATCAAACACAGCTGAACCAGCTGATCACGGTTTTGTTGCAGATAGGGGTATGCAATGATATCGTAATTGTTGTTTAAACGATATGCGATTTGCCATCACAAAAACACACCCAGAGAGTGCAGACATACACTATGAGATTTAGATTCACATTTAGAGTTCAAGCTTTCACTGCAAGATTTAGCTTATTAAAATATTATAAAATATTAAAATATTTAGAATTCCACCAAAATTCTAGGCGCAAAAACGTTATTTATATCATTTGATATAGTTAATGTCACACAAAGAGTAGAGTTTTTTTTCTCCAAATATCACAATTGCAAATGCAATTTGATGAACAGTTCAATAAATAAGAAGTTAATATTAAGTGACTTGCATTTTAGACACAACAGTTCCTGTTTTTGCTCTATTTCGTCAACAAAAATAGTTTCAAACAAAGCCACAGAAGAACTGTTTTGGGTCTCTGAGCAACACGACAGTGTTTCGTTACTGAATCAATCAGCCGTTTGAACGAATCAGTTGAATGAATGACTCAATAACTCACTCTTACAGTGATTTTAGCTTTATATTTAAAGTAGATTTTCCCCTTTTTTCCCAAAATCACTTCTAATATTAGTATTCAGTGTTTTGTTGTTTTTATATTTAAAGTAGATTTCCCCCAAATTATTTTTATTATTTAAACAGTGTGTGTGAAAGCATCTAAACACCACTTCAGATGCAGATTCTGTTCCTCTGCACTGCAAACACAGATTGTGTTGATACTGATTTCATCTGACTGGTAACAGCCCTGTAGTCTCTTACGATTTGAATTTGATTAAAATTAAGAATTTGACACAAAAGATGATGCATACATTTAATTAGTTTAGAAAACAAATTGGCCTTATGAAGGTAAAAATGCCCACAAAAGGTCAAAATCGATTTGAATATGAAGAATATCAGAAGTTTTGTGATTCAGATGTCCACAGCAGTCCTAAACCTGCCAAAATACCAGCACAATAACACACTCAGCAAAATATCATCTGATTATCATTATAGACAAACTTACAGAAAATATCAAGATATAATTTTTTGTCATTATCGCACACCCCTAGTTGCAGCAGGGTTGGCTGCCCGTGATCTAAACCAGCGTTCCTCAACCCAGAGGCTTGCAACCCTAAATGCTGTTATTTGCTAAATGCAAATTATAACATGAAGCTAACCAAATGCTCTTGTATGGTTGGTATAGGAAAATTAACAGGCTTATCAACTTTCAAAACTTTCATACCCAAGCTCTTTTGTTGTAGATGTCAGAGGCTGTGCATCTGATGAATTCAGCAGTATATTGGTGTAAATTGTAAATTGATAGAAGATAGTGAACTTGGATGCCAACACAGACGAGCCGTCTGACGTGACATCTTCCTCGAAAGCCATGAACAGAAGCGCACGAAGTAAACGAAAATGCAAAATATTAATTGTTTTTAAACCGCTTTGATACTGTGTTGGGTTGCCACTTGACGTAAAATGAAAACCAGTTAAAACACCATATTGCATTGAAAATACATACTACCATTCAAAAGTTTTTTTTTTTTTTAAGAAATAAATTAATAATATCCAGCAAGGGGCCCATTAAATTAATCAAATTTGACCTTTACAAAGACCTTTTCAAATAAATGCTGTTATTTTAAATATCAAGTTTTTATATATGTTTTGAACTTTGTATCCATCAAAGAATACTGGGGGGAAAAATATAATACATATATAGTTTTCCACAAAGATATGAAGCAGCTTTGTGTGTGAAGGAAGCTTCTCTTGAATGTTTTAGACCTGCAGTATTTGTAGTGTAACACAATTAAGAGCGCAGAGCGCAGCATGCCGTCAGTGTTTGACAGCATCGTATATTTTCAGTGGCAGATTTGCATTTTGAGAGCATGATACCATCAGCTATTTATAGAAATGGGACCAGGTTTTAAAATAGTACAGCATAGGTGGGTGTTTATATGTAAACTCAGAGGTGGTTTTGTCAGTTAACACCTGACAGTTTTCTCTACCATTATGATGATAATGCCAAATATAACCTTAAAATGTTTTCTAATAACTCTTCATGTCTTTTGTGTTCTAGTTACCTACATGCAAAGAACATCATCCATCGAGACATGAAGTCAAATAGTATCTTTTACGAACAACTTCTGAATTTTACTTCCTTTTATTTCTGTATTGCGTTGATTGAAGTGGCGAGGCATTGCTGCTCCAGCAGCCTCTATAGAGCCCTTAAAAGTTTGTAAACATTGCAATGTCTCTGGGTGGGCGGGGCTTAGCTGGAGGCAAAAAGAGGCGCGGACGCAATGTTGACAAGCGTTAACTAGCACGTTTTAGGAGGGATTTATTAAACATGGATATTGCAGAAGAGGGTTCTGGAACTGTCCGAATATGTAAAGTCACTGACTCTGCGGGACCGTGACAAAAAAAATAATAAAAAAACTGTGGGAGTTATCATACATTTATCAATTAATTCAGTTGATCACTCAGTTTTCAAAGTTTTGGGACCAAAACTGGTTTATCTGACCAAAATTGTCAGTGGATAACATTACAGTAGCCAAATTGACAATTTATTTAGCTAACCTGGTGTAATCTCAAGATGTAATCTTGTTGTCATTGGAAACCCCTATTTGCACCAGGTTTTGGATAGAAAAACACGCGTTTCCTAGACAACATATGTTGAATTGCTTTAACGGTGGTATTTGGGGAAATTTTGTCAAGGCTTATTGTCTAATGTACCTATCGCTGGGCTGTGCAACTGATGATTAGCAATGTGGATTATTTCAAGATACCCGCACCTTGGATTCAAAGGCCGTCCTGGACACACTCATCTATCAGCTTACCGAAGTTTGTTTAAAATTTAAGCTGAAAGCTAGTTGCGCTGAAGGTTGGTGACAGTTTCACCATACTTGCAATCAACATAAACTTGCTGATTTGTAACTAGATAAAACCAACACACCACTGTGACCTTTACACCTTTGCATAAGATTATTTTACCTAATTCTACAACGTTTGCACTGCAATCAAAATTACGAAAAAAGCCTAGTATAAATTGTTTGATCGTCTATGTCTAGCTGTACGCCGTATTGCATTCAACACAACTGTCCTTCAATTGATTTCTGTGACAGGAATGTCAGTGGCCGGCATTCCTGAAACTTTAGTTTTGAACAAAATAGTGCTGTTCCTTATATTCTGGCAGCCATGAAACCACAAAAAGACGACATGTCCCTTTTAAAGTTCAAAACCTCAAACTTTTAGCGCGCATGCTATGAGTTTCTTCCTTATTTTGCCTCCATTTTCTGGCTAGAGCGGTGACGTCACAGTGACGTAGGCGATTAAGGTGTCTATAGAGAAGGTTTATTTTGGTGCTCACCCCGACAAATGAATATAGTGCTCAAGCTGTCATAAATTCCCTTAATGGAAGCTCAGATATCTTCCTGCATGAAGGGCTGACGGTGAAGATTGGTGATTTTGGTCTGGCCACAGTGAAGGCGCGGTGGAGCGGCTCTCATCGAGTGGAGCAGCCGTCCGGCTCCATTCTGTGGATGGTGCGTTACATGAAGAGTTCAGCCAAAGATTGGTGAAAATATGTCACCCTCAGGCCATCCAAGTTGTAGAGGAGTTTGTTTCTTCATCAAATTTTTAGAAATGTAGCATTGCATCAGTGTCTCAGCAATGGATGCTCTGAAGTGAATGGATGCCGTCAGAATGAGAGTCCAAACAGATGATAAAAATGAATATAACCAAAATATGAGTCCATAATCCATATTAACGCTTGTAAACGGTGCTTGATTTCTCTCCTGATTCACACCAGATCACTTTTTCACTGGAGGAAGTGTTATTATGGATTATAACGTCTTAATGCTGGATTTGTTTCAGCTTTTGTCTTCTCCAGATGTTAACTGATGGACTGGAGTGGTGTAGATTACTTGTGGATTATTGTGATGATTTTATCAGCTGTTTGGACTCTTATTCTCACGGCACCCATTCACATCCATTGATGAGACACTGATGCAATGCTGCATTTCTCCAGATCTGATGAAGAAACAAACTCATCTACATCTGGGATGGCCTGAGTACATTTTAAGAAATAGTGTTTTATGTAATACTTTATGAATCTCTTACTGATACTGATGTTTTTAGGCTCCTGAGGTCATCCGGATGCAGGACAACAATCCTTACAGTTTTCAGTCGGATGTGTACTCGTACGGCGTCGTCCTGTACGAGCTGATGACAGGAGAACTGCCTTATTCTATGATTGGAAATAGAGATCAGGTACAGTGACACTCTCCTTCTATAGATCATGGACATGATACAGTAATCTACCTGTTCACCGTGCATGAAAGAGCACACGGGTTTGACTTTCAGATTCCTGCTTACAGGCTTCCTACGCAGTTTGGAAAAGTATGCAAGTTGATTTTAGTCATTTCCAGGTCTGGAAAAGTATGGGGAAAAAAAAGAAAGCAGAGTATGGAAAAATACATGCATTTCCAGACTTTTCCCCTTGTTTATTTTTCAATAATAGAAGTAAATTATAAATTTAATGAAAATAGATGTATCATGCAAGAAGTGTGTTTTCATGGCAGCTGTTCAGTTATTCTGAATGAATGCACTTTTTCATTATGCAGGATATTCTTAGCACCGTATTACAGAGCCTCTAAAAGGACCTCTGCATAAATCACAAATATACAGACTTTGGACAGTGCACACAGCTGTATTGTGCTGTCAGTTCATTTCATGTCATGTTTCTCTGCCTCGACAGAGGATGTTGAACTGGACATAAGGCCTTTATATTAGAGGTGCTACCAAAGGAAAGCCATGTTTTGAGCTAATAGATCTCTCTTAATTCATGTGCATCCATGCTCTGGTTTTCTTCGTGGTAAGATGACAGTGATGCACAGAGGAAAGGGGTTATAGTATATAAAACTAGAAAATAATGCGTAAGCACACAAAATATTTCAGTGCACATGTGAATTGTTTCTCGAGGGCATGAAAAACTTTCTTGTGTGCACGCACAAGTCTGTATGTATGCAAGAAAATCAATTAAAATATATAACTTTATATTACAGATTACTGTCATATACAACAAATATAAATCTGGAAATAATGCTGTATGAACCATTTATGTTAAATATGGTCTGAACATCTGCTGAATTCGAGTCTGGACACGTATGGAATTTTGAAATGGAAAACATGTAGAAATCATGTGCTTAGGAAGATTTTTTTTTTTTTACTGTATACATGGAAATAGTTGTAAAATTTTGCTAAACTAATTCTATTTTTAAGAATGTTACATTGTGACTTAAGTACATCTGAAACATTCTTCCTCGAGTAGTGAAGTAGATCCTAAAACTAAAAATCTAATAGTATATATTTTTTTTTATCTCCTTTAATTGTGAGTTTAAATATGGCCTGGGCATGTGAAACAGTGTGTTTAACCTGCAGTACAGCATTGGCTCCCAGTGCGTGATAAGCTCGGTGTGTGTTGAGCTTGTGCTCACAGCAGCGTGACTCTGAAATGTGTTTGGCAGGGATCCTGAGCGCTCCGGAGCCCTGCTGCTAAATTTAGGAGCCCAAAGGCTAAAGGTCCATTTAAAGCACCCTCGCTGCTTGTGTAGCCCATTGTTTAATGATGAGGTGAAACGAAGGCCGTTATTATTGTTTTCCACTATTTTCCAGTTATCTTACAAATAGTTCTGCAGTGTTTGTTAAGGGCAGCAGTGCTCTTACTGTTCAGGGATTCTCACTCAAAGTGATTCCAGCATGAAGTCTGTCCTGCATGATTTGTGTAGTAGAGGCGTGCTATTGCTTTTCTAAGACATCACATTCAGTGCAGGAAACAAAAGAGACTTGCATTGAAAGAGAGCAGAATGTCATCCCAGTGTCTTTTGCACGGACGAGCACCAATCACGCTGTGTGTAACATGTCAAAATCTAGTTCCTGTTGTAGTTTGGAGTAGAGTAAAAGTTGTTCCCTGGTGCTGTCTGCAGATCATCTTTATGGTGGGGAGAGGCTATCTGACCCCTGACCTCAGTAAACTCTACAAGAGCTGTCCCAAAGCCATGAAGAGACTCGTCGCCGACTGCATCCAGAAGTCCAAAGACGACCGGCCGCTGTTTCCGCAGGTGAGCATCGCTGAACTCAAAGCCTCTTGTAATCGCATTCATTAGGTTTTTGGAAAGTCATTGTCACCCTTTTCATAACATTTTCCCACAAATGATTCTCTTTACTCTTGAACAATATATTATTAATTTTTTGGTAATTTACTTTTACATTTTTTATTACAATTTTTCAACTTTTATTTACAATTTTTTACTTTAAAAAAACAAACATTTATTCCCAAGTGTGAAATGTGTAGTATTTCCCCAAAAATACATCTGCGATCATTTGGATCATCTTGAATATAATGGCCTATGGTAATAATAACTGTAAATATTTTGTTAATGATAATGCATCTTGCAGTCTAATGCTCAATTAGTTATTAATAATGTGTCAAAAAGCAGAAATAATAAAAAAAAAATGTTCTGCATGTCAGTTATCAGAACGAAATAATCAGTGTCAAAACGTCAATGTCTGTTGATCTAAAATCTTAAATGTAAATAATATATTATTTTACAATTCAATGTCAAATACAAAATACAATACAAGTCTTAAATAGACTTAATTGTTTAGTTATTAATATTATTTTCAGTTTTTGAATAATTCTGGTGTGGTAGTGTTCTTGTTTTGTTAGATTCACCTTCTTATTGCTGTGTAAAAATGATTATTATTATTATTATTATTATTTTGAAGTTGTAAGATTATTGGAGTAAGCTGTACAATTTCATGTTAAACTCAATGCATTACTTGCCATTTCTTTGTAATTATTTGTGAAATTTAATTAGCAATTTCTTTTAATTTTTTTCAGTGTACCTCAAATAATTTGGCCACTTATTATGTGTAGATTTACTGATAAACAGTGTTTATTATGAGAATGTTTTACTGTATTGACATGATTTATGTTGCTGTCTGTTCTAGATCCTGTCCTCGATCGAGCTGCTCCAGCACTCGCTCCCCAAAATAAACCGCAGCGCGTCCGAGCCGTCGCTCCACAGGGCCTCGCACACCGAGGACATTAACGTCTGCACGCTCGCGCTCTCATCCGCCTTCAAGTGAAGCCGCCGCACTAGCCACGAGTCTACAGAGTAGAGCTATGAAGGGACACCCGCGAGCGTCCAGATGTTTGATTTCTGTGCTTTGTGTAGTATATTGTGTGTGTTAACTTAAGACGGCCGGGGAGCTTGATCCGCTTGAGCTGGCTGACTTCACGGATGCTGCTGAGGAACAGCTGATAGCACTTTCTTCACGCAGCTCACTCTTTGATTGGCTGCGTCTGGCTGTATCGCGTCTGATGGGTCTCTCCTCACTCGAGAGGCTCGACGTGTCGCCGCTTGTATATATTCCCTAAGTGCCAGTGTGAACGCGGAGCCGGTGGTGTTTTTATAGCAGACCCATCTAAACAAGCACAAGGTGTAGGGAGCACTTTATCATCGTGTCTAGATGTCTCTTTGACTTTGTGTATGTTACAAAAATCAAAGGAAGAAGAGTGGGTAGTAACGTTATTAGGGATTCGCTTTTAGTGCTTGTCATGGAGAATTAACTTGTAAACTTGACAGATTGTTTATTCATTGTATTTTAATAAAATTAAGTTAAATACACCACACAAGCTCAAGTTTTTAAAGCGATTTGTGCTTCGTATGAAGCTTTGAGTAGTTGATTCTTGTTTAAGGTTTTGCAGAAAGAGTGATTCATTTGATAAAGTGGTTTGAGCCATTGAGAATTTGGTTCAGAGAATTACTTGCATTTCTTTTGCAACAGTGTACACACTTAAAACAAGGTCTCATAAAAAAACAAAAAAACAATCACCAAATCAGTGCTTTTAAATATCTGTTCATCCATAATTCATGACTAATTAATTTTCACAGTTTGTTGACTGCATTCTTAAATTCAGCGCTTTAAAAAAAATTTTCCCTGTCAAACATCAAAGCATTATTGTTTCTATTACAAACACGTAAATATTGAAGCCTGCTGAGGTGAATGAACGTTTTTTTTGATGAAGGTGAAGCACCTCCTTTCACCAAACCATGCATGAGAGGAAATATTGTGCACCATATTAGTGCCCTTCAGAGCTCATTATTAATCTCTTGTTTTCTAGCATAAGCAGGGTTTGAAAGAATTCTCTGAAGGTTCAGTGCATTTGTGCAATAACTGTGATCAAGCGATTGTTTCAAACACACACAGGCCAGTCGGTCGCTAAACGCTTTATTACACTCCCTCCAGCGCCACTCAACAATACACTTCAGAAAACGCAGTATAATAACCCATGATCAGATTCAAGAGTAGACCAGATGAGTGAATTCAGCACGATGAGATCAGAACTATAATCCAAACGCTCGCTCCATTCACTGGTGACAAAGTCAACGGTTACTTTTTTTAACCACAGCAATATTGCATGATGCCCAAAAGTTATAAAGTTATGAATATACGTTATATGAACTAAGTGCAACAATTACTAGCTAATCTTTTTTTTTTTTTTTTTTAAACACTAAACTATTTCTGTAATACACTTCATACACTACTGGAGTGCATTTGAAAATTTATTTTAGTAATCATGTTTTCATCGTACATTCGTCTTTGGACTTTACGTTAAAAATCTGGCAAAATCCCAATGCAATATCGCAGCCTACAGATACCACCAAGGTGCTTTAATTTCATATGGATATGGATGTACTTTATGCTTTAGCTCTTGTAAACTGTGGTCGTCGATGAGCTGTCGACACACGTTCATCGGCCGGATGTTTCAGGTGAGTCATGTGATCAATGTGACGCTGCCGAGCCGCTCTGGTCTCCGGCTCCTGACAGCTGCATGAAGAGCTCGCCCAGTTCAGTGACCTCGTCCTCGTCCTGCGCCGTCCCGCGATGCTCGCGCTCCTCGATGAAGTCCCACAGACGCACTGAGTTCAGAAACTGAGAGAGAGAGAGACATATTACATGTTTAAGAAGTATCTCCAGCTCCATGGACACATCCGGCACACTTTACCCCACATCTAGCACTTTGGGAGAAATGCTTCATTTAATTGTAGCATTGATACACCAACGCATCTCAGCCAATTATAAGAGGATGTTCTCATCACTTCCTGATAAACTGGCACTGAATATCACTAAGAAAAGTTTTCTGTTTCTGCACATCAACCAACCAAGTTTCCTATTGTTTCACTTTAAGTACTAAACTAACTAGAACTAAAACTAAAGCTCATAAAAACTATACAGAGATATTACGAAAAACTAGTATAATAGAAAAATATTACAAAATTACTGAAACTTTAACTAAAATGAACCCTTATGCGGTGTTAGGGACGTTTTCGTCCACTAGGGGGTAATGTTGAGTCTTAATTTGGCCACAACTTTCTCTGTGTTTTAGCAAATGGAATGATTTTTGGCGACAAATCTTATTTTGACACATATTTTAGGAAAATGCTTTGAAAAATTTAAAACTAAAACTAAGCTTAAGAAACTAAGTTGAATTTTTTTTTTTTTACCTCTTCCCAACAGGGAAAACCACCAACCATCAAGATTGCATGATTATATGGTGTCATGGCTTTGCAACCAAAAAATGTCATTATAATGGAAGTCAATGGGGCAAAAACAGCCACGAACAGTAAATGAGGGAGAAAAAATTAAAATCTGATGCTGCACAAAAACTCACAATGCATCAAAGCCAATATTGTTACCAATGTTTGACATGCCCAAGACTGTGATAAAAGGTTAAAAAAAAAAACATTATCCAGTCCACAATAACTTTTTATATTGAAAACATGTCATTATGGGGGTTTTTTACCCCCAAATCAGTGACATCATTTATGAACTTGGCAATTAAAGAGTAAAAAACTTTTTTTTGTGTGTTTTTTTATTTTTTTTAATAGAACAAAAAAATAGAAAAAAAGTATATATTTCCAATACATTTTTACAGCAGAGTGACGTTTTTCATTGAACATATGAAAGGGTTTTTTTGAATTTCTATAAAATCTATTCAAAATATTATATATACTATAATAAAATTGATTTAAAAATTTTAATATTAAATTTAATGTATTTATATTAAATATATTGATAAGGATTATAATGGTATGTAATTGAATTTTATATATTAATGATATCTATAGTGGTTAATTATCTCTATATTAAATATAGAAATCTTACTTATAACTCTTATATCCAATAAAGAGATCAACATTTCCACCTCATTTTTCACAGCATTTACACATTAATTAAAGTAAATTAATCTTAAAATTGGTTTTTTAGATATAATTTTGAACTTTTTTTCTTATTTGCATGAGGAGTTTAGAGTTAATTGAGTGCATTTCCTCTGACATGCAGCAGGTTTGGTTAATTTGGATAAAGGATTAAAAGGATTTAAAAAATTTAAATTAATTATATTAATATTGTTTATCGTGGTGGGTTTGAGTAGTGTGTGTAGTGTGAGTGTGTGTAGTGTGAGTGTGTGTGTGTGTGTGGGTGTGTGTAGTTGTGTGTGTGTAGTGTGAGTGTGTGTGTGTGTGTGTGTGTGTGGGTGTGAGTGTAATGTAGTGTGCAGTGTGTGTAGGAGTGTGTGTGTGTGTGTGTGTGTAGTGTAGTGTGTGTGTGTTTAGATTTGTCTGTGTGTGTGTGTGTCTGTAATGTGTAGTGTGGGTGTGTGTGGTGTGTGTGTGTGTGTGTGTGTGTGTAGTGTGTGTGTGTGTATTTTATTTTTGGTTTTTTTTTTTGTTTTTGATTTGTATTTTGTTTTGTATTTTTATTGTTGTCTGTAGTTTTTTATTTTTTTTTATGTTTTTATGCTCTCTGTGTGTGTAGTTAAAGCTGTGTGGTAGTAGAAGTGTGTGTGTAAAACAGAGTGTCAGTGTTGTGTGTGTGTGTGTGTGTGTGTGTGAGTGTGTGTGTGTGAAAACAGTGTGTGAGGAAGTGTGAACGTGTGAGTTGGTGTGTGTGTGTGGTGTCTGTGCATCCATGTGTGTGTGTATTGGTGTGAACAGAAAAACAAGTGTGTGTGTGTGTGTGTGTGTGTAGTGTGTGTGTAAAGTGTGTCAGTGTGAGTGGTGTGTGTAGTGTTGTCACCTCAGTGTGTCTGTGTGGTTGTACAGTGTGTGTGTGTGTGTGTGAGTGTGAGTGTGAGTGTGTGTGTGTGTAGTGTACAGAGTGTGACATTTCCTGTGTGACATGCAGGAGTGTGTGAGTTTAGAGTCACAGTGTGAGTGTGTGTGTGTGTGTGAGGGGTAGTGTGTGTGTGTGTGTGTGTGTGTGTAGTGGTGTGTGTGTGAGTGTGTGTGGTGTGTGTGTGTGTGTGTGTGTGTGTGTGTGTGTGTGTGAGTGTGTGGTGTGTGTGTGTGTGTGTGTGTGTGTGAGTGTGTGTGGGGGTGTGTGAGTGTGAGTGTGAGTGTTTGTTTGTGTGTGTAGTGTGAGTGAGTGTGTGTGTGTGTAGTGTGAGTGTGTGTAGTGTGAGTGTGTGTGTGTGTGTGTGTGTGAGAGTGTGTGTGTTATAGTGGGGTGTGTGTAGTGTGTGTGTGTGTGTGTGTGTGTGTGTGTGTGTGTGGAGAGTGTGAGTGTGTGTGTGTGTGGTGTGTGTGTGGGTGTGTGGATTGTGTGTGTGTGTGTGTAGTGTGTGTGTGTAGTGTGTAGAGTGTGTGTGTGTGTGTGTGTGTAGTGTGTGTGTGTAGTGTGTAGAGTGTGTGTGTGTGTGTGTGTGTATGTGAGTGTAGTGTGTGAGGTGTGTGTGTGTGTGTGTGTGTGTGTTGGTAGGTGTGTGTGTGTGGGGGTTGTGTGGTAGTGTGTGTGTGTGTGTGTGTGAGTGTGTGTGTGTGTGTAGTGTGTGTGTGTGTGTGAGTGTGAGTTACCCGCACGTTCCCCTCTGCGCTCAGCTGTTTGCGGGGTTTTTGGCGTGCATGTAGAAACACTTGCCTCCAAACGGACACGTTCCTCTGCCCTGATCGAAGTACTTACAGGGCTTCTTACTGCCAACACAGAAACACATTCACACACATGACCACAAATCCTACAAATAAACAAACACGGGCTTGAACTGTCAAAGAAACCTGTCTGCATCTGCCAATATGATATAAAGATAAATCAATACATCAATAGACGGCTGGATGGATGAAAACAGCTCCCAGCTACTGGTCTGAATGCACATCAAAGGCAGATCAAAGGCATTATGGGAAGAAGACCCCAAACATTTAACCTTTACCCTCATATTCTATTGATTTCTGATTCAGCTGCTCTTTAAAGTGAGACGGACAGCAGCCCATCCGTTCAATCCAGCCCTGACCTGAAGACTAAAGCTAAAACATGAGCGCTGGAGAGATGAGGAGGGGACATTTAAGATAAAAAACACTGCATTATCATCCGATTCATTCGTCATATTACCAGGGTCTTTACATGGTCAACTAAATCATATATAGCATATATATTACGAATATATAGGTTGGGGGTTCGATTCCCCGGGAACATATGATATATATAAATATGATAGCCTGAATGCACTGTAAGTCGCATTATATACAAAGCGTCTGCTAAATGCATACACACACAAATTAGAGCATCAATGAGTTTCCAGTTGTTAACTATATTTAATGCATTAACTAACAATGAGCAACACATTTCTTACAGTATTTATTAATAATTGTTAATGTTACTTAATAAAAGTATAGCTGTTCATTGTTAGTCCATATTAGCTCAGGTCCATTAAATGACATCATTACACAGCTCTGTGGAATACTTGATTCTGATTGGTCCGTCGTGACATTCTGTGGTCTGTTATTCGTTGATAATGAACCGGTGAGAGCTGATAACACAGGCTCATCCGGGCAACTGAAGTCTGCGCTATACTGCAAGCTTTTCATCGTGGAAGCTCTGCGTTTGGTTAGCTAATAAAATATTAAAACTCGATTCAATATGACGTGTAGAGTTATTTAATTATGTCACCCTGTTTCATACGTTGTCATTCTGTGGCGACTGTTTTGTACGCTGTAACTGATTATAAGATAACAATCAAACTGGTAAGATTTTATAACATTTTCGTTCATTTTCATACAAAGTTTTCATTTGTGGAATGTTGTGTAATAAGTGGTTTGGCTGCACTGCTCGCATTTGCGTTCAAGTATTTCAACTCAAATCAATATTTTGTGTCTAATTATTTACGCATGAAGCAAGCAGCTGTGTAATAAGCGGGATAATGTACATCCAGCCGGTTGTTATCACAGAATAACCTCCACTGCGCTAGTATATATATATATATATATATTTATATTAGTAAAATCATTTCAAGTAAAAAAATGACTAAAAATTTACCTAAAAAAAAATGGACACATATATATATATATATATATGTTCCATTTTCATTTTAGGTAAAGTTTTAGTCATTTTTTTAATTGAAATGATTTTACTTAATATATATATATATATATATATATATAAAAATTTACCTAAAATGAAAATGGAACATATATTTGTATGAATATGAGAAATAGTGTTTTTTTTTTAAAAATTATAATATAATGATACTGAGAAAATTCTGGTGCAAAACATGCTATTTTTCTAAAAATAAAAATCCAGTTCTGCGTATATCTCCAGTTATTTTGTAAACCTGGCTCAAAGTGAAGTGGTTTGTGGCCTGGGCAGCGGTTTTCTGCACACCTGACTCCAGACTTGAACTCCTCGATGAGCCGGTTCTTCTCCTCCTGGTCCTCCACCCAGTACACGCTGGGGATGACGAACTCGGACACCACGCGGCACTCGGGACAGGACCTGCACACAAGCAGCTCACGTTACTCCACAGCACTTCCCCTCGGGGTCAGAGGTCAGAGCGGACTCACTTGCGGATCTGGTTCTGGAACTGCTCAGCGCAGCGCCACTGCCGGATGCAGCTCAAGCAGTACGTGTGGCAGCAGCTGGAGAGGATCCCGAAGCGCCGCTCGGACGGAGACGCCTTCTCATACACCACGTCCAGACAGATCTTACACTGCTTGTCCTGACTCTGCTGCGCCGCGAACGCCCGCTCCATGTCCAGCTCGAACGCCGTCATGCACATCTGGGGACACAGCAGCAGCATTTTCAGTTCAACAAGTAGTTTTCTCCTTCAATGATTTGTTATAAACTGACCCTGCGTCCCAATGTGCATACTATCCACCCTATCCACCCTAAATAGTATTGAAAATGACTAACATCACATAGAATTTAGGATGGATAGTATGCAGATGGGGACGCAGGCCATGTGTTTAAACAAATGCAAGTAGTTTTGAGATAAATCATAATTCAAAGTCTGATCAAGTCAAATAATGTGTGATAATCAGAAAGCGTTGCAGGGAAGCTGCAAGCACACTGAAAATGATGAGAATGAACTATGATAGAATGAAACATAACTGAATTTACTTAATACTTAAATATTTATATTCATTTGTATAACTGTATTTTACCATTCTTGTACAAATATATATATATATATATATATGAAGATATATAATATATATATATATATATATATATACACACACATTTTTTTTTTTACCATAGTGTTAAAAAAAACTGTAAAAAAAAAAAACTAAAAAACAAAAACAAAAAAAAAAACAGTATTTTAAGTATTTATAAAAAGTATTTGGTAGAATGTATTTTTACCATTTTGGCAGTTTTACTGTATTTTTTTTTCTTGATCCTTTTTTTACAGCTTTATGGCTAATTTAGATTATAAAAACACTGTCATGTCCCTGTAACATAAATGTATTAATTATTTTTTTTTAGACAAATTTACTGTGTATATTAAAAAACATGGTTAAAAAAAAAAAAAAAAAAACTTAAAATATTGTTTAAATAAATTGCATTAATTTAGTCATTTATTTTGGTCATAACATCCTCAAGTCAAACCAAACCTTTATTTTGGCGAGTTGAAGACCTCTGAGTTTCTGTGTTTCAATAAATCGTAATTATCATTATTATTATTAATCATCTTCATCTGACCCTCTAACTCTAGCACTCTCTATTCTAATTTTATTTTATCTACTTGTTTTCTTTCTTTATTAAGAATCACTCAACCCTCTTACACTTCTATTCTAAATCTTCTCTCCAGGCTCACCGTGACACATATCATTGCTCTTTTGTTGGTTTTGAATGCTTCTAGTCCTCATTTGTAAGTAGCTTCGGATAGAAGCGTCTGTTAAATGATTAAATGTGAAGTGCCAGGACACATTTCTTCATGGAAAATCTGTACTTCAGCTGTTTGTTAAAAGCTGAATGAGAGTCACCTTCTCGTGCGCTGCTCTTTGTTCAGAGTCATGCGGATGCAAAACCTGCAGCCGGCATATTTCACACATATCGCCGTGGAGATAGGGGCAGCGGTCGCCGTAGTGACAGTGTCCCGCGGCCAGGTAAGGGCAGAGCTGCGGCTGCGGGCCCGCGTCGGGATACGGGCCGGCGCCGGCCGAACTCTCCAGGCCCGAGCGGATGGCGTCCAGGTAAGTGTGAGGTTTGTCGTCCCAGCAGTCCCTCACTTCGGGCCCCTCTCTGCCGTCGGAGCCCAGCGCTGAAACACAGCACACATCTCACTGTATCATCACGGTCTTACTGTAATCTCAGACGTGTGCGCTCAGGTGTGTCTGCACCTCTGTCTCTCAGCACCAGAGGTTTCTTGGCATGTTTGCCTGTGTTTGATGACGGGCCGGGTCCCGGGGCCGAGGCTCCTGCGCTGCTGCTGCTGCTGCTTCTGTTGGGCTGCTCTGCTGAAGGGCCGCCGCGGCCGGGGGGTCTGACGTGATCATATCTAGCAGAAACACACACAGCTCCACTAGCACACATGAGGATTCCTCACTCTTATATTGATATTGTTACAAATGATTTGTATTTCAGATAAATGCTGTTCTTCTGAACTTTATATTCATCAAAGAATCCTGAAAAAATTCTACTCAGCAGTTTTCAACATAATAATAATATTAATAATCAGAAATGTTTCTTGAGCAGCAAATCATCATATTAGAATGATTTCTGAAGATCATGTGACACTGAAGACTGGAGTAATGATGCTGAAAATACAGCTGCGCATCACAGAAATAAATTACACTTTAACAGAGGTTCACAGAAAACAGTTAATAATAAAAATATTTCACAATATTACTGCTTTTGCTTTATTTTGCATCAAATAAATGCAGGTTTGCTGAGCAGAAGAGACTTCTTTAAAGAAAAACATTTAAACTCTTACTGTTCAAAAACCTCTGACTGGTGTGTATTTAAATGAAAATGTAATAATTCCTTTTTTTGGCAGGTTTATGCTTTAAATTAAAACACGGATGAAAAATTGTGTGGTATTCACAAACAATAACATTTAATAAATTGCATTATTGTTATTATTAATAATAACATTATTAATTTTAAAAGTGCATTCTGCTGTGCGATGCTAATTTATTAGAAGTTAGAATTAAGAACAGTTTCGATAATCTGCAATATTATTATTATCATTAGCATTATTATTAAGAGTGCATTACCAACATATTTCTGTTATAATCCATTATATTTCATAGATTATAATGCACAATACTTTTTTATTATAATCTGTTCCTATATTTTTTTTTTATGATTTTCCAGCATGAAGACCTTGCACATATAATATAATATATTTCTTCTCTCATAAGTAGAGATTCAATGTCTCTGCTGTGGTTAGAAATAGAAATGTTTGAGCAGAATAACAGCTTACTGATCATAAAATCTTACTCTTATAAGATTTTGCACATGCTTTATAAGGTGTGATCAGCAAGCTAAGAAGCATCTGAGGACTGTAATGAAAACACTGTATTTCTTGATTAGAAAGGCTGTCTATCAGTCTCACCTGCATCTGTCTCCATACGCGCACACTCCTCTCTGGTAGTATTTACAGATGGTGGAGGGCTTGCTCGTGGCCAGATCATGAGAGAACAAACACCTGCTGCCCTCTCGACAGACCCCGTGCAGGAAATACCTGAGCGCGAGACACAAGAGACGAGAGCATCAGCACACACACACACACACACACCTGCGGAGCTGGAAAAAGTGAGACAGCGGTGCTGAACGCTCGCGTGTGAAGAACAAGGAGGTCTGCACATGCGTCAGTCCAGCTGCACCATTTTCTCTCGTGTGAAAGTCATGATGCTATTATCAGCGCGCTCATGAATCGCAGCGAGGCTTTGGCGCGTGTGTCTCGACGCGCTGGTGTTCTCTTTACCTGCAGGTCACTTGTTTCGTTGACATGATGTATCCGGCTACCAGCGCGATGTTTTTCTCTGAAATGTTACCGTCTCCACGGTTGTGTGCAACCTGAAAATATCCCCGGCTGCATCGCGACGACGCTGATCGTTGCTTCCGCCTCGCGACGCGAAGAGCGACTCGTTCCCGCGAATCGGTTCTTTCGAACGGTTCGTTTCACAGACCCAGAGCACGAACCGGAGAGAACCGGAGAGAACCGTGATCAGAGACAGACACTGTGTTTCCAGCTCCAGACGCCTCGTGCTCTCCTCAGAGCATCTTCTTCTTCTTCTAATGCTTATTAAAGTTACATTTATTCAGCAAGGACGCGTTAAACTTCCCAGAAGTGACAGGGAGGACAAAAGATTGCAGTTTCAGTAAATGCTGCTCTTTTGGACTTTATATTCATCATGAAAAATAAAATGCATGAAGCAGCACAACTGTGTTCAACATTGATAATAATCAGAAATGTTTGTTGAGCAGCAAATCATCATATTATTATGATTTCTGGAGATCATGTGACACTGAAGACTGGAGTAATGATGCTGAAAATACAGCTGCACATCACAGAAATAAATTACAGTTTAACAGAGATTCACAGAGAAAACAGCTGTTTTAAATTATAATAATATTTCACATTTTTACTGTATTTTTTATCAAATAAATGCAGCCTCGGTGAGCAGAAAACTTCTTTCAAAAGCATTATCCATCCCAAGCTTGGCAGTGTATCTATTATTTCTCTGTTTCTAACATTATTCTGTCATTTATTATTATTATTTTTCTCCAGAGAATGGCATGACACACAGATTCACGTCATACTCTCAGATTCAGAAGGTACCTGTAATTATTATAATATCTTGTGTTCAGCAGTCGATCGTGTTTTTTTTTCCATTTTAATTTTTAAATGTTAGTCTTTTTCATTTTTAGAATTTTTTTTATTGTCTATCATTTTTATTAATTCTTATTTGAGTTTGAGCTATTTTTCAAGTTAAACAGAGTTAAAATGATGCATGTTGTATTTGAAATGAGCAAAAACTACTTTAAATAAATGCTTTTTTTTTTTTTTTTTTTTTTTAAGTAACATGTTTTATGGTTTTAATTAAGAAGTCTTATAAAATTCCAGTCAAAAACTGGCATAACTGCTCCGCTGTTGTCTTTTAAGAGCAGTTTGTTTGTGTGATTGCTCTGATGATGTTCTGTTGACCGGCAGGTTTGATGAGGATCGTGCCGTCATGATGAAGACATCTATCACGCAGTACACACTAATACAGATCTGGACACGTGATGCACACTACAGTACAACAGTTGCATTAAAAAAGTAATGAATCTGTGGTTAATTCTTTACACATCTTGCATCAAGGTGGTATTTGACTGAATGATGCCTCTGTACTCTTAGGAGCTGAAAAGCCACTTTTGTAAAGCTCCTCTCATTCAGACATGTTTTCAGAAAGCAGAACCTGACACTCATGAAACACGACAGACTCGGCTGATCTTCTGTGCGATGTGTTTATTTACTGGACATTGTTTAAACCCAGTCTGAACATTATAAAAGAAAAAAATACAGGGCAGCTTCATCTTGACACAAAACAGACAGGTCTGCTTGTAAAGGTCTAGATTTCCTCCGGTTCAGTGCGCTCTCTTGAGGAGACCCATCTGCTCACGATGACTTCCTGCAACACAAGCGATGGTTCAGATCCAGACCTGCACTGATCTCTGACATGAGCTCGAGGACTGTGGTACCTGTACAGCCAGTCGCTTCAGACACTCTGGAGAGGACAGCATGTCTTCAGTCACGTCTGACGGAGTGATGACGAAACACAGCATCAGCTCCTGCGCAGGAAACACAGACAGGGACATTTTTCACTCACTGCACTTTCCAAAAAAACACTTCCACTAATACGGTCCCAAACAGGCCCTATAACTCTTCAGGTCAGTGATGTTCAGTCCACCTCAGGAGCAACTGGATTTTGTCATTTTTGCAAAGCTGTCTCCAAAATACTGATACTGTGCCACAGTTTTATAACTTTCTAGCGACAAACAAACCCATCGATAAAATGATTATTTTTACATTATAAAATATTTTAAAATGACATTAAAGTAAAATAAAATATTGGTTAATAAAAACAAATATTAGTTTAAAATTATACATAGTTTCAAAATATTATAATTCTATATCATAATTTTAAATATTAATATAATTTTAAAATAATAGTTTCCCTTTAATTGTATTGATATATATATATATATATATATATATATATATATATATATATATATATATATATATATATATATATATATATATATAAAATAAAACAAACAACAAAAAATAAGTGGATGAAACTTGGATACTTGGAAATTATTTTTTCCGTTATTTGTAAAAATCATCAAAGGGTTACACATATGACATATACAGTGGACATACGGACAAATGTGACCCTGGAGCACAAAACCAGTCTTAAGTGTCAATTTTTTTAAATTGAGATTTATGCATCATCTGAAAGCTGAATAAATGATCTCTCCATTGATGTGTGGTTTGTTAGGAGGACAATATTTGTCTGAGATACAATTATTTGAAAATCTGTAATCTGAGGGAGCAAAAAAATCTAAATATTGAGAAAATCATCTTTAAAGTTGTTCAAATGAAGTTCTTAGCAATGCATATTACTAAGCAAAAATTAAGTTTTGATATATTTATGGTAGGAAATTTACAAAATATCTTCATGGAACATGATCTTTACTTGATATCCTAATGATTTTTGGCATTAAAGAAAAATGTATAATTTTGACACATACAGTGTATTGTTGGCTTTTGCTACAAATATACCCCAGAGACTTAAGACTGCTTTTGTGCTGCAGGGACACAAATATGTTTTAAAATGAATTAAAAATAGGTTTTATTACGATGAACTAAATATGGTGGCATTTTTGTATCTTAACTGTAGGATATTGTTGAGAACATCATGACGTCTGAGGTAGTAACGCTTTACTTATAATGCATTATAAATGTATTGTTGATCTTATAATGCACTGTATGATCTCATGAATAATTGTAACCACAGTTAGAATACATTATAATACAAACAACCAGTTTCATATGTAACAAGGAATCTGCAAATATTCTAATGCATTTTAACTTTGGTTACAATTGTTTATGAAAAGATAATGCAAGATAACTTTTAGAATAACCTTTATAATGCATTATACAGTTGCACTCAAAATTATTCAACCCCCCAGAGACTGTAGTACTTTACAAACCCAAGCTTTTCTGAAGATCTAGATTATTATTTATTTTTTATTTTTTTAAATTGCCATCTATGACAGCTTACTGGCATATTAAAAGTGATAATGTCAATATATAATGTAATGTTTTTGAGTTAAGGGTTTTTTAATAACAGGTCATTGAAGGTTTTGACTTTGGCGGGGTTGAATAATTTTGTACATAAATGTTTAGAGCCAATTAGATATATATTTTTTTCATTATTCATCAACTTTACGTTCTCAGAATCACTCAAATGTGCATTAATAAACTTTCTCTAATAGTTTACTGATGCCTTTGTTGAACCGTTTTCTTCAAATTTTGTTCTTGGCAGTAAAAGGTCTTGCAGGTCAAGGGGGTTGAATACATTTGATCGCAACTGTACATAAAGGCTTTAAGTGTTACCAAAAAAACATTTGTGCTTGGAATGTTTATAAAAAGCCACAGGACTCCAAACTGTACTATTTTTATTTGTGGAAAGTGCCAAAACAGGCTTTTAATAATCAAATAAACCTCCTCTAGAAACAGACAGGGTCTTTAGGGATACTATCAGTCTCCTGTCCCGCTGTACCTTCGAGACGTTCCCAGTGGTTCTGCTGAGAGCAGCGAGAGACTTCCAGCTGAAGGGCCGCAGAGACTCATCACAGCGCTCCACCACCACCGAGTAGCTGAACACACACACACACACACACACCGCACAGCCAGCATGAACACACACTGCACACACCTGGATGCTGCTGGAGATTTAGCGTTTGCACACTGACGATTATAATAAACAGGCAAATACATGAGTCATTAAAGAGAGTTTTCATGGGAGTTTCTGGACTGTATCTTTGAATCCTGATGCACCATCAAATCAGCAAACATTCTCAACATATGACTGATTAAGAACAAACCTTGCGTGATAAAACGGTGGTCCCTTTCGGTAGAGCACTAGAGAGAGAGAACGAAAGGATCAGCAGTGGAACAGACGGAGAATCTCAAACAGCAGCTCTACAGACGCTCAGAGCCCATTCACAGCCAAGAGTCAGCTTCCACGTCAACGAGAGACCGCGAGGAAAGCCACGCTTGATAGAGCCGTCCTCCTCGAGCGTGATGCAGGGACCGGCCATGAACAGCAGCGCTCTGTCGCTCCCGGCTGCGCACAAGCTTCTTTTGAAATCATTTTCATAGGCGTAGAAACTAAATATATGAACTGGCCATATGTGGACTTCAATGTCAGTTATTAACTTTAGTCACACTTTATTTTAGAGTGGACCTTGTTATACAAAAAATGCTCTTAATATGTATTTAGGGTTTGGTTTAGGGTTAGTTAGTTAGTTGTAATTATTTCAGGGTTTGTTTCAGGGTTTTATAAATTCTTAATTCATCCTTCCACATATTAACGTCTCAAATCAGAGCAGAAAATCTTAAATTCACAAAGTCACCGTGGCATTTAATGTTGCATGCATTGCAAAAAATGTTTTTGTACATACTTAAATCAAAATACATCTACAGCCCAAGTCTTGTTTTCTGAGAACTTGAACAAAATTGAGTTTATGCTTAAAACAAGAACAAATATCTGTCAATGGGGAATGAAAACTTCTGAGACCACTGTTGTTTTAATCGTAAACTCACTTTTTGATTTTGATCAGTTTCTCAGAAATCAAGACTTCTTGTCATTCTGCTTCTCAGTGTATCTTGATTTGAGAATATTTAGACATATGCACCTGAAGACGAGACAAAAATATAACATTTAGGAAGAACACTGATTATTTGCAGTGTGATCCGAAGGTACAGTGATACATATATATTTTTAAATTAACTAAAAAAAGTAATGAAGATCTTCAATCTGGTCCATAAATGATCTTAACTTGAAAACTGATCTTCATAAGATCTGCAGAAACCTCGCGTTCATCATTTACTACATGAGGACACTCGAAAATAACCAACTTCTTCGTCTAATTGTTACGTTGGACCTACAGCCAAATCACAGCAAAGCTGAAAAACACATGAACGCCAATGAAATTTCTTCATCTTGACATGTGGAGTTGCTGATGAAATGACCCAGCTCTGAGCTGGATGTAGTTCAGGTTTAAAGTTGAGATGTTGTGAGAAAAATCCTTACGTAAATCCGTTCCGTATTTAATCCCAGACTTTGGCACCCAGCCTTTACTGCGGAAATAGTGATAGGCCGCGTAGGAGCTGGAGAAGTTGGGCTGCAGCGAACGAAACATGGTCCACACCTGAGCCACCGACAGAGCTTCCTACAGGAAACACAACCAGACAGAAGTCACAGCTTCAAATGACACGCAACGCCGGCCACACGCAGGAAAGAGGGAGGAACTCACCCCGCTGTAATACACCGACAAACAGCCGAGCGCATACACCAGAAAGAACGCCTGGGACAAAGACAAGCAGCTTGTTAGGACACAGATGACCCCCCAGCGATGTCAGGATGTGTCCTAAATCATGTCAGAGAAGGGTCCAGCGTACAGTCAGGATGATGAATAACCAATTAGAGCGCATTCCTGGCTCTGACTCTTTGATTGGACTCGAGGGTGTGTGTGGGACCGTCACACGGAGAGCCTGAAGCTCCAGGTCAGTGCTAAGAGTCACGTACCTCTTCATAACTGAGCTGCAGATACTCCATCACGGGGAACGGGTTTACTCTGCACTCCAACCTGCTCCGCTGCTCCTGCCATAGACAAGAGTCCATTACTAACAGGTCCGATCATTACTGAAACAACAAAACACTCCAGAACAGCCGCAGGCAGGGTTCTGCTAGATAAGGATTTATCTAATTCAGAGGCACTTTCCAATACTTTTAGACCGAGGCAGCTGTTATAATTGATACATAAGCAGCACTTTCGAGTCATGTTACAGAGACTGTGAGCCACCTGAAGAGCTTAAGATACGTGCATCTGTGTGCATTTATACACAATAAACACGGCCATGATTACTGTAGGCCTGGAAAACAATAAATGAATAATAATAAAAAAAAAGAAACGCAATCATTTAAAAAAAAGGGACTCCTATGACATTCATTGCTCTTCAAAATGTGAAATTTGGTATTAATAAATTAACTGCATGATGACAATACTAATACTGTTTTTCCTGTTAAAGCCAGCTGCGCTTGACGTGGCTGAGAGAAAAATAACTTTTGAATATGTTCTCATAATAATACTGATAGAGAGAAACGTGTAGAATTCAGATTTCATATCATTTGACCTGATAGTTTCAACACATCTTTGAACATTAACGAGAAAAAGTTGAACCACAAAAAGTGCTTCCAAACTAGTTTCTGGTGACATTTACAGTATTTAAGGCTGCACGGTTATGACAAAAATCATAACTGTCGATTATTTGCTTGAAACTGTAATTGCAATTATTAATTACGATTATCACAATTCACATTGAATGATGTTCATACCATTGTTTGATGCAACTGCATGCCATATTTTTATACGAAAATAAATAAGCTGAAAACACTAACTGAAAAAGTGCTTTTCTATTGAATATTAAGCCTCAAATGTCAACTATACATCCGATTGGTTTCCTCTTTAAATGATAAAAGAATAAAAATATGAATAATATGTTATACTAAAACTAAAACAATGGAAAAACCATTAAGATAACGCCTAGAAAGAAAAAACGCATCTTAAGCGTGCAGAATATCGTAAGTGCACTTTGAACGATTTTGTAATCGTGGCATCCATAATTGTAATCGCGATTATAAATTCGATTAATTGTGCAGCCCTAATAGTATTTACATAAAGTTTATGCACTAACATCTAAAAATGATAGTATCAGCTACATCAGCGAAGATTTTGATGCGCTACACTTTAAATTTGTTTTGCAATGCACCAAAACACGTGCAACAAATGGTTTGGCTGTGGTATTGTTTACACCGGAGACGTCAGGCGTGGCAGAGCTTGCACTGCGCTCCTCTTCAGACAAATCCACCAGAACGTGCTGATGAGCGTCTGGCGGCTCTGAGCTCTCCAGCCGCTGCTCCTCGCCTCCGTCACGTCTCCTGCACTGCACACGGGGCTCTCCAGGACAGAGCTCAGCCAGAGGATCGTAAGCCGGGTTTCCTTGACGTTGTGGCCTCGCCGTATCAGTTTGATCCAGACTGACACCTTCATCATGTTCATCATGTTGCTCTCTCCCCACATCAAGCTCCACTGGGTTTGTGAGAGCGTCCAGCGCGCGACTGACGGACTCCTCCTCCAGCCCCTGCATCAGGAGAGCCGCTCGCGCCCAGCCGAGGCGCTTCTGGTATCTGGTGGGAATCAGATCAACACCTTGATCATCAAGCACCTGCACACATGAGGACAAGAGTGAAGCTGGCCAAGACCTTCTTACTCTGACGAGGAGATCACAGGCAGACACCGGTCTCCAACATCTGAAACAAACCACAGAGCCACGGTCAACTCTGATTCTAACTCATCTGTGATGCTTCCAGCGAGCACAATACCTACATCTCCACTGCTGAGAGCGCTCGTGCTCGGGTCTGGATCTGGAGAACACCCCTTTACCGAAGGAGCCCTGCAGGGACACAAGCACGTTAGAGTCTGACTCGTGAGCCGGGTGCAGATGTGTGGTGTAGTATGTTGTGGTCCCCCACCCTCTCATACAGAGGCAGCATGTGCGCGCGATCTGTGACTGTGACGTGGTGACTGATGATTTCTGCTCTGTAGATCACGGGCTCTGCGTTCTCCGCGCTCAGAGGGATCGGGAGGGGAGCTTCAAACGACTCGTACACCTTCGCCCGCCGTTTAGGGGCTTGAAACACGGCTTCCGTCATGTCAGTCGGATCCTGTGCGCAGCATCCCGCAGTCTGCACACGTTTCTTGCGCTCACTCAAGCGGCGCCATGTGAGCTGCTGCGGTGCCGCAGTAAACATCGTCCGCGGCGCTCCTGAAAACATCCCCGTTAGTTCCGAGCGCTCTTGTTTAGAGCAGAAATAAACATTTATCAAGTATCAAGTGATTTAAAATAGTTAAATTAAATAAGGGGTATTTATCATAAACACACAGCTAAATATCACGAATTTATGCCCACACTTTATTCAAAGCGTAACACTGTAATTTGTTTCAAGAGCCAGCAGAGAGCAATATTTACCAAATAACCAAATAGGGACGAATTTACTCAACATATTAATTAAACGTGTACGTCTTCATATTTACAATTAAGGCTGTTTAGCAGGCAGAAAATGCATATAATTGTATGTATATGTATACACATCATCAATACTACCCATGGTATTTTTGAAGTATTTTAGAGTAACAAGTAAAAATTTATGTTTATGAATGCCTGATATCAGAGAGACGTCTGCGAGATGTATTTTTTAGAGTGTTTGCTCATTTGTGATACGTCTATAGGACGTGTTTCCTATCAGATGTCCATAAGATGTTTCTGATTTAAAGATGAGATCTTAAAGACGTCTATCAGATGTTTGGACACAGCAGATCTTTAACAGACATCTTGCAGACCTGTGTGTGCTATCTGGACGGTATGTAATGCATGCTTCAATCATCAATACATTTACATATACACGTATGTATTAAAGCACATGTCTGTCTGTGACAGAGCTGTGTTTTGGGGGATTAAACCCTCAGTGCTCTCATTCAGGTCCTGGCGCACACACCTCAGACAGGACTGAAGCAATGACAGAGAAGCTTTACTCGCTTTGTTTGCTGGGTTTTTCTGTCAGAGTGAGTGACACTGTGTTTCTGGACGTGGGTGGAGAGGAGACTGGCTGGAAGAGTTCGGCCTGCTTTCACCACCTCAGCATTCAGCATGAACTTTAAAAAATCCTCCCGTGAGCTTTTGTCAGAAGCCCCAGGAGCCACTCCTGTACAACACACACTTTCTGTGCTAAATGAGGGCATTCCACACACTAATTATAGATGTACCCAAATGTACGGCAGTATATCTGCACAAGGGAGGATTCTCGTAACTCTCGAACGTTAACAGAAAGTCATCTGGCCTTTAATAATGCTAGCTCAAAAACATTATTCATACATCACTGAAACATCTTAATTTGATGTTCGACTAATTTATTTATTTACTTTTTAATGCTACTATTTATTTCAGAAAACATTCAAATGTAACATTCCCATAATGTTTGTAAATGGATCAAAAGTAACTAAGAAAAAAGTCTTATAAGAGTTTTCTCAAGGCATTATAATGAATGCATAATGTATTATAAAAACCTTATAATGTGAGTAATCATAACAACAGTTTTAATGCATTATAATATCTACTTATTTGTGGTTATAGCTTTTAAGAGTATAATGATGATTTATAACACACAATGAACACAATGCATCCACTCAACTTACAATAGATTATATTTAGATTTATAAGTCTCATATTTTGCTATTGTTAACTTGTTAGTTTAGTTTAAGCAGACAAACACCACTAATAAATAATTACAACAATAACAAAAATAATATTTTTATTAAACAGCCGTAAGATCAGAGATCTGATCAGATGAGGGTGTAATATGGCATATTTGATTTGAACTATATTTATTGTAATATCAGTAAGATACTGTACAGATCTTAAATAAATAATGTCAAGATATCAGACTTATAATCCTTTATAAATTATGTGGATTTAACATGGTGTTTATTGAGTGTTATAAATAATCATACTCATAAATGTCTTACCACAAATAAGTATGTTTTATAATGTATTATAATTGTTGTTATGATTATTTATGAGATGAAACAACTCATTATAAGTGCATTATGAATTCATTATAGTGCCTTAAGAAAACCCTTATAGTGTGTTATTAATACAGGCTTCATAGAAAGTGTAACCAAAAGTTTTTAAAACATTTAAAAAAAGTGAAAATTCAGAAACAATGTTTTCATAACTTTATTTGAACGCTGACATGCCTTCTTTCTGTCAGCTGGAAATGCTCTGCTGTAATGTTGCCAAATTAGACAAACACAACAAAAACCTTTAACGAGTCAGCTCTCAGTCTGAGAAAACTTCTTTATGGGGCATTGTTTGCTCACTGCTATTGTTTTTACCAGAGCAGGTGTATTCCTTCACACGGATGGGAGTCCTCTCTTCATATTTAAACACATTCTGTGTGCCACACTCCACAAACACACGAGGCCTGCTGTCTTTGGCTGCAGTCCTTCAAAGATTTTTAAAGCAGCGAAATGTATTTTCTGAAATGACTTGGCATTGTCCGTGAAGCGTCTTGGCAGGATGAAGTCTCTGGAGGACTGATAGTAACAAAGTAAAGGATGTGCTGACACAGCACAAAAACACATTTAATCATCATCAGCAGGCCGCTCTCCAGAAGAGATCCGCAGCTCCAGACCGTCCGTTCCCATCCCGAAACACGCTCATAAAACACCACTGAGACACAGCTATACAAACGCTTTCCCATAATGCTACAATGACAAGCTGGGAAGAAAAAAATCATTTAGCTATAATTTAGTTGCATGTTTTAAAACGTTCATACATTTGAATGGTGTTTTCCACTTACATAATAAAAAAAAAGTAGTTTTGGTGTATTTGTTTGTTTTTTTGGCCTAGAATGGGGTTTACAAAGAGCCCAAACACTCAATGAACAGGTTTATAGTTGTGTTAATATGAGTTTATACGAGCTTAAACTAAAATGTACTTGTAGAGGAGTTATTAATCTTAGTACCGTTAATTTCAGCATTTACTGATGCATTATGAAAATCATGATGTAGCTGTTCATATTATTTAATAGGCCTGAGATGACATGAACGGCAAAGAACAGTTGTGTTTTTACTAAGAGAGATTAATTACTGTATAACTGTGAACTACTGTAACAAATGTATTGCTTGTTGTTAGTTAATATGAGTTAATGCATTAATGTTAACTAATGGGATCTTATTGTAGCGTTACCGTTTACCTTAAAAAATAATTAATGTCATGTACATTAAAAAAAATTAAACTAGGAAAACTACTTATTTTTAAAAATAGTAATTCAAGCAAATAAATCCATATTGAAAATATCATATTGTTAGAGTTTAGCTAAAAAATTGGATTGTAGGTTGCATTAGTTTGAAACACATCTAGCTTGTCAGCCACATTATACTTGCTGGTTTTGTTTTAAAATGCTTTTGTCCTGAATAAGATTGTGACAGACATCAATCAGCAGAAACTAATGATGCCTCACATCTGCCAGTCTCCCACTTCCCCTTCAAATCAAACATCTTTTAGCATTCAAGATCCTTCATTGTAACTCAAACCTTTTTCTATCAAAAGGAAGAAATATTCCTGTCCCGTCCAGCTGGAAATGATATTTCGTCAAAGGAGATATGCATCTGCTGCGGGGTGCAGTGAAGTTCACGTTTTGCAATCACAACAGGGTGTGTTCAGACACACACGCAATAAAAGCAAGATATAATGACTCAAAGTAGCTTTGCGTGTTATGGAGCTGCACGCACCCTGCCTGCTCAACACTTCAATAGGAAGACATTAATTAAAACACACACACACTGCAGCGCGTAGGCGGCCGTGATAAAGGTGTGCAGTGACTTGAGCATATCACATGTCAATCAGAAGTGTAGAAACCACACAGTTACTCCAGAAGTTCACATAGTTTGAAAATATTTATTTACATATTCAAATACAATTGACATTAAACGGCTTACATGGCATTTAAAATTTACGAAAGATGCTCCCTTTTTTTTATTTACATACATTTTGTGAATTTAAGTAAAAAAAAAAAAATTAAGGCTTTAGAATGATTTGGAAAAATAAAGCAAGACAAAAACAAAAAGTCCCCAGTTTTAAATTTTTTTTTTATATATGTAAAAGACAACACACTTAAGTTCAGAATTTGAGGCAAAAAGAGCAGATGGAAAATAATCTAAGTATGGGTTGTATTTGCTCCATGTATAAGCAAAAACAAGAAAAAGAGGAAATTGTCACCTGTGACATATCAGTGGTTAAAATGAAACGACACGCTTACATATTCATATATTCCGTGCATAGTTCGAGACAAACGGCAGCTCTTTGGTACATCTGATGATAGTGGTGTGTGTTTAGTTTTCTCTTCTCCGTCCAAGACAAGTAACTTTTATTGCAGCCCTACATCAACAAATGTTGGAGACATACATGTGGCACTCTTTTGTAAATGTGAACTTTGTTAGTGCTATTTGAAACCGTTTGATAATGGCCAAAAATTAAACATGATAAAACAGGGTCTAAAAGTCTGAGACCACGAGTTCTTGCTTCTGATTCATTTGTATTCTCTTCTAATAAAATACATTTAAATATATAATAAATTAAATATAAAATAGTGACAAACACCAGTCTTTTTTTTTTTTTTTTTTTTTTTGCTTCTGTTGAAGTTCAAAATACTTTTTGAAGCATGTTGAGTTTGATTTAACCCCCGTGTATATATTTAATAATTACAGATTAAATCAGCAGAATTTGAAAAATCTCTATTAAATGAGTTTACATGGTGATTGCCACTATTTGAAATTAAAATTTATTTATATTTGCCTAGTCACTCAGAAAACGTATCTTTCTTCTTCTTTTTTGTTAAATGCTTGATTTGAGGGTTAAATAAAAAATCCCTAACTTGTGGTGTGGTGTCAGACTCTTGCACACACTGTATTTGTGTCATTTTAAAAAATGAAATATGGAGTGTCACTTTTATGTTTCCGTGGCTTTATCTGTAAGAGCTATGAATGCACAAACACAAGTGTGGTTTTAAATCACCTGGTAAAACATCTTCACAGTGGTACTGCCCTCTTTAACCAGCGCCGTTGCATTGGGCACGGCACTCTTGAAAGCCAGAAACGAATCACAAAGCTGTCGCTGTCAAACGCGTAACACTCTGTTCTAGTTTCTCTGCTGACAAAAGTTTTTTACAGTGCAAAAACTTCACCGACTACATCAGAGCAGTAAACCAAACTCAGAGTAAAAACAGTGTGCATCTGCAAAGCACACACTAGTACAAGTCCCTCATGATCTCCTGCAGAAGCGGGTGCAAGCACCAGTCCACCTCTGTCTCTTTCAGCAGCTGGATCAGCTGGACGTGGTCGGTCACCAGCTGCCGCAGGTCCGTCATCTTCTGCAGGACTTTGGCGAACAGCTGGAGAGAGTCGGGATGGTTCATCTTCAGCTGCAGCTCCAGAGAATGAAGAACCGTCTCCTGGAGATCCTCGATGGGCTTGACGTTCAGCAGACCCGGCCGATCTACCGGAGGAAGATGGAGAAGTGTATCAATCGGTCTGTTTTGAGACAGTGGTTCATTTAACCATGAATTATAATAGACCAGATAGATTTGTTCAGGTGAATCTCATAAAGAATTTCAGGTTTTCCAGTCATATTTTGGCACAAAATAAATTAGAATATAAATAAATAAATAAAAATAAAAGAAAATAATTTATAAAAAAATAAAATAATTTATTAAAAATATTATGAAAATAATAATTGACAATCACTACCCCACTCCCAAATTCTCATTATTCTGATAAAAACATCACATTAAAAACAGTTAATAAAAAAAAAAATATATTTTTTTTAAAAAAAATAAGGTAAATTATACAAATATTTCACAATGATTTTATTTTTATAATCACCATCAATTAAATTTAGTCCGAAAACTACCACAATGTTTATTCACATTCATTTATTTGTATCAATTTTTTTTTTTTTTATTTTTTTTTTTTTTTTTTTACAATTGTACACAGGCTGTTTATAATTTAATTAACAATAATAATAATAATAATAATAATAATAATAATAATAATAATAATAATAATATAACATAATTAAATTAAATAAAATAAATAAATAATGGGGCTTAATTTTCTTTATGTCCAAGTCTTCCAGGCTTTCCTTGTCAGTTTTTTAGATTCACCTGTTCTCTAAGTTTCTTTTAGTTTCTTCTTTTTTCTTCAGTTTCATAATTTAATGTTCCACAGAATATTTGATCATGTATCTGAATCATCGGAGTTCAAGGTTAGCATTTTACTAAATGGTAGTGCACTGGTCAGCAATAAAACTAGATGATAACTGCACTGCACACGCTTGCAGAGCCTTGCGGTTACTGCCGAAGTGTGAATTAAACAAGCATAGTGATAATGAGTCAAATATACGGCTGCTAGATCTGGTTTCATTGAAATTGAGGTATGACACAACCTCGTGATAGCTTAGATCACAAGAGTTTGGTTTAAGCTCAGTGGAGATTGTATCATGAGTCACTGAGCTTGTGGTCGACCTGAAGTAAAAATGCAACTGAGGTTAATTTTATCATCTACTTGTCTCTTTGGTTAGACAGAATTATCAGGGACAGATGAAACCTGATGAGGTTTGGCTTCTTGAAGCAGGACCCACCTCCGCTCAGGATGATGACGGCCAGGAACAGCGCCATGTCGCTGTCGTCCAGCTCCAGCATGTTGAACTTGACGGAGAACTCAAACTTGGGCTCCATCATTTCACAGAAGGGTTTGCGCAAACTCTTGAGGAACTCGCGGGTCATGAAGATCTGACCGTAGGAGATGAGGGTGCCGTCTTTGTTCATGAGAGGCGCCATCATGATGATGAGAACTTCGATGACGCCGTACTTCAGGAGCGTCACCTGGTCGTTCAAGTCCAGGTTCACGAAGCCAGGGATGCTCTTGGCGAATTCGGTGACTTCGCTGACGGCTTCGGCCGAGCGCGACTGGCAGCTGTGGAAGAAGCGGAGCTCCACCTCGTGCATGATGCCCATGTCGGACCTCCTGTGCTCCTGCATGGGCATCTGCCGGCAGTTGATCATCTGCTCGCCTTCCAACAGAGACTTCATGTCGTGAATAACGAAAGGCTGTGAACAAGAAGAAGCGTACGTTACCGAATTTTCAATACAAATAAGACAAGCTTGTTTCCACTAACAAACTATGTTGTAGTAAAACAAATCCAGACTCAGACCCGAGACCATATTTTCTACTACTAGTCGAGACCAGCTCATACGAGTCCAAGTTCTCCTGAAAATAAGGTTTCGGACTCGGACTTGAGACCGAGTTAAAACATAAATATACAAATGCATATCTTGGCATTGGTTGAATATAAACTTCTCAAGGTTTCTCTCAAGTGCTGTTGCAGAGATTTAAGCCAAAAACATACTCTGTGCGAGAAGGTTCAAGATTCATTAGCTGTGTCACAATTCAAATACCAAACGAGTCTTTTCCAAATCGAAGTCTTCTTCAAATGCGGCCTCAAAATGTGTGCTCTGTTTCCCAGGCCATGAAGGATACTACAGATGTGACCTAAACTATCCCAAGATTCATTACGTGTCAGTAGGGCTGCCCTCGACTAAGAATTTTTCAGGTCGACTAGTAGTTTTAAGCATTAGTCCACTAATTGTACGTTTATTAATAAAACATTTAAATCATTATAATGAGCCTTTAATTGCATACATAGTCTAACAAGCACTCAAGCACACACATAAAGCTTGCCAAAGCACAGCTTCAGAAGTATTGATTATGAATGAATCAGGGAAAAACAGTAAGGGGGCTGCATTAACATATTAATAATTTGATAAACTCGTGCTTTCCTTGTTTTCGATTTAAGAGATGAACTCGGCAACACCGACTCGTCGGATTACATAATCTGTGAATATTTGTTTTCTATTTGAATTAGTTCATTTGAATGTAGACATTTCATTCTCTATAGATGTATATTTTTAATGTCTGTAAGGCAAAGATATACACAGAGTTTCAAGCTCAAGTTCAGAGAGACCGAGACGGCAGAAAGCGCATCATGTTTGCTTTCATTATTTTACAAAAGTGCCGTGTTTTTTTTATTTATTAATTTTTTTATTGTGAGTGCACACAAATAAACGTAGAGTCTTTACAGATTTAAAAGATGTATTACTCTTATCTGTATGACCAAAAATGACAAAATATTTTAGCAGTGACGCCTCTATCTGTCCTGCAGTGAGCTACTGCTCAGCTCCACACCTCACACACACACTTGAATAGCGCACATTTCTCTAGGTTAACTTTACATTGAGCAGCCATGTAAAGTTGCTAATACTTTCATCTTTCAGATGATAAGCCATATTTATGGATGTCATAACTAAGATGTAATGTTATAGGGAGATTATACTTTTACATTAACAGACCAAGGTGAACATATTTAGACTGTCTTATTTAACAACGCTCAGTTTGACTTTCGCAGCCTTTGAAATTTGTGTCCGACTGAAGTATGCGGAAAGAGTGCTAAAGCTCAACTGCGAGTTAGTTATGTCTTGGTAAATGATGTATAAAACAGTCTGTTCAATGGCACTAACTTTGTTACATGAAGGTAACTCTACCACTCTCTTGAGCAGGACTGCAGGCTTACAGTACGTTGGCAAAGCATACCGTATGTGTTGAGGAGGGATATTATGAAGACTTCAAAAATGCTGTTGAACAATAAGACTTCCTAAGTAATCATTTCAAACATGTCGTTCCACCTCCAAATCAAGCTAGGCAGTAATATGACATGTCTTCTGCAAATGGGCTCAGAATGAGCTCTTCTTGTCTAACTATAATTCCTCTCAGTGTTTACTCTCGTATTAGAACAGAAAACACCTTCTCTGAAATCCCAAGCTGATCTTTCGTTTCGCGTCAGTCAGCTTCCATTGAGTTTGAGAATGTGGAACTGATCAAGTTTGAATTAAGAAGGTTCTGATGTATAGATTTATATCTATACTACTTTTATGTTTTTATAGGACAGTCTTTCTGCAGTCTGTGCCTTTATAAATATTTCTCCTCCGAAGAGAGCAGATGTTTGGTATCATTGGCTGCATTAGTCAAAACAAGCATCTAACAGCCTTGGTCGTATCTCTTGTAAAAGACATGTGATGCAGGCGTTTTATGAGTGGTATGTTTGATTTGAACTTCTTTCTACTGTCAACAAAACAGGAATGTTTCATAGGTTTCTTTCCAAAATTGGAATAACAACCAGGAAATAATTCTTTCATTTAGGGAATGTTCTTGCCGTTGTTTATGATTGGTTGTGGACAGCAATAGAGAACATGATTAGAAAGCATGGCGTGAGATTATCTGTGTGTTCAGTTAACGTTGGAAACCTGATTTTCTGCCTAGGCTACGCTTCAAGTGCACTGCTCTTCACGTTGCGTCTAGGCGGCTACAGTGCTATCTGTGACGGTTTCAGATTTCTGCACCTGTAAAAGGCATCTCAGTCGAGCGCTACACATCTAATGGGTGGTTACATTGTCAAACTGCTGGTTTGCACTCACTGTGTTGTCGCTGGTCTTTCCTGAGAGTATGGCCCTGGCCTTGGCTTTGGTCAGGGGGAAGTACTTCAGATAGGACTCGTAGAGTTGCCTGGCCAGGGCTCTGAGATCAGCCGATTCGGGGTGCATGTGATCCACGTCAGTGGAGAACTCCGCCAAGAGCTTCTCTTTCTCGGCTTGGGGCATTCGACCAAAACGAATGGCTGGGAAAAAAGCAAACACACAGACAGTTGAAAACCCCCAAATCCCAGATCCATCATGTTCGCAGTCTTCGCTGAACGTCTCGGGTCTGTGGGGATATCGTGTGGGAGTTTGTTTTCAGCGTTTCAGTATGTTAGCACACAGGTCATTACGACCGTTTCAAACAGTGACGCTCATGCCCTAGTTTCTCATTTCTATCTAAAACAACAAGGAGCATTTAATCAAAAGTTCTCAAATATATTGGTTTTGACCCACTTAGTATGATGGTAACATTTTAGACATTCAGTACATTTTAAATATTATATAACGATTAACTCAGTGTCCATATGGGTCCATTATTAACAGAACCACAATGCTTGAGTTCTTTTCATGTTAAAGAGAAAGATGCACACTAAAATGTGCACATGACAGTGATGTTGTCATTGATCTGATGGGCCCCTGCAGTAATCTAGACATATCTTTACGCTACTCTATCTCTATCAGAGACACTCCCTCATTCCATATGTAATAATTACCAAAAGAACAGGACAGAGTCTTCTATACTTTACAGCCTACACTGAAAAAAAAAAAAAAAAACACTCTTTGGACCAACTTTTGGACTAACTAACTAACTATCTAACTACCTAACTAACTAACTAACTAAATAACTAAATACTCAGCTGAAGTTTTTCTCAAAAAATATTTGTTTTTCCAAAGACAAAAAGATTTATACAAAGTAAAAAAAAACATTATTTACTTAAAATATTTTCTTTGGACATAAGCCAAAAATGTTACTTGATGTACGTCATTCAAATACATATATTATATTATAATATAATTATAAACTATAATTATAATTATATTATATTATAATTTTCACATAAGATAAAACTAAACATTTTGCTAGTTAATGTTTAATTTAATTTTGTTTACTTACAACAAATAAAGACAAATTTAAAAACACTGTAATGCTTATTAGGGTGTCTTTTTTAGTGTCTTTTATTTTATTTTATTTTATTTTATTTTATTTTATTTTATTTTATGTGGGGAGTTGTTATTTGCTTTTAGACTAACTGAACAAAACAGGTTTAAACCTTTGATCTGTCCAATATAAAAATGCACTTTAAATATGCTTGTTTAACTTATCACAGAGTATAATATAAACCCACAATGGAAGTGTTCTTTAAAAAGTGTTCTCCTTTTGTGTTCCAGGGAAATAAAAAATAAAAGCATGGGTTTGGAACGACATAACAGTGAGTAAAAAAAAAAATAGCAGAATGTTATTTATGAGTGCACTATTCCTTTAAGATCTGAAATGAAAAACATGTTATCATTATTAGTTACTCAATACAATATTGCATGGAAACGTCATAAGGATTCTTTATGATGTTCACATGACCGGCCTGAAGTTTACACAGCTTCTAAACTAACAATACCAACCAAAACCAAATGAATCTGTGCATTGTAATCTCAACTTTGCGAAACCTGTGTCTATTTCCATTGAATCTAGCACGGCTGACGTGATCAAAGGCAACAGAAACAAGGACAGAACCAGCCGTAAAGACATCTAAGCATTCTGCGCATGAAACTGAAAATAAGCTGAACGTGAGCTTAAAACGTTTTTAAGTGTCTTCCGATAAACCTTGGCAAGTAAGACAGGAAATGTGAAAAAGTGCCCTCAATTTAATGTACAAGATGAAATTGTATATACATTTCTTCACACGTGAAAATATTTGAAAAACCTTTGATCAGGATTGTCTGATCACACTGTTTGTCTTGGTGGGGGTTGGAGAGCGTTTGTGAAGGTGACGTCTGAAGTTTGTAACCCATGCGGCTTTCGAGCCAGAATGGCAGAAGTTATCTAATATTTGTAATGTTTGTGAAACATTTTTTTTTTCATGTATATGCCTCGACTTGCTGATTGAGATGACGTGTGCATTACTATCACACCTTTTGTAAACTAGTGCATGTTGGACTATGTTTCTCCTGATGTGCGGCTTGGCCAGAGGCCAGAGCGAGTGACACAGCATGTTTGTGGCAGCCTGTCCACGCTTTCATGAATCATTGATAAGAGAAAGGCAGCCAAATCCCAGCCAGATTTCAACCAACCATTACAAAGTGCGTGAAAAAACAGAGAGAGAGCGTGTGAAGGGGAGGAGGGAAAACAGAGCAAGCCAATGGGACTGTGGCGAGCTGCTGACACTAAACCTGACTGACCTCGCTGCACGCAGCATAACACCTGCAATCAACTTCAGTGCACTCGGAGACGCTTAAACACGGCGCGACTCAAGAGCCTGTTTGTAAGAGCCTTCACAGAAAGAATCCGGAATAAAAGCTTTAAGCTAAATGGAAAAGAGGAAATGAAAGTATTAAAGGAAAAAAAGAAAAAAAGAAATAAATAAAAAAAGAGAAGCATAACAAAACCATACATGTAAGCATAAATATAAATAAATATCTTAATCTGATTTAATTTATTATTTAACAGGTAGTTTAATAATAATGTGCATTTAATGCTAAAAATGGAAAATATGAAATGAAAGAATTAAAGAAAACTTTTTTTTTTTTTAATTTAAAAATCCAATTTAAAAAAAAGAGAAAAACAGACAAGCAAACTAAATCATTACAAACTGTACATTTAAACATAAACATGGATGTTATTTTATAAGATGCTTATCATTGTATAAGATCCTTTAGGAAAAGAATCTGTAATAAAACTGCTTTAAACTAAATGGAAAGGATAAAAGAAAAACATTAAAGAAAAACAATACAAAATTAATAATAATAAAATATAAATAAAAGCGAAAACAGACTACCAAATTAAAACTGTACATTTAAACATAAATATATAAACAAATACAGGGATTTTATTTATATTTATTCTCTTTTATAATAGTCTATAGGGGAAAAAAATCTGTAATACATGCTCTAAACTAAATGAGAAAGAAAAAATATTAAGAACTTAAAATAAAAACACAAAAATAGATAAAAATAGTTCAAATAGATACAGTAGACAGACAAGATAGATAGATAGATAGACACACAGAGACAGATAGATAGATAGATAGATAGATAGATAGATAGATAGATATAGATAGATAGATAGATAGATAGACAGATAGATAGATAGATAGATGTATGTTTTGTTTGTTGTTTGGTTGTTTGGTTTGTTAGATAGATAGATAGATAGATAGATAGATAGATAGATAGATAGATAGATAGGTAGACAGATAGTCTATCAGCTGTTGGTAATGTTGTGGTGTTCCACACTGAGGTGTTTTAACCAGGACTCATGCGGTTGCAGGGTTGCAAGTAAGGTGTCACTTTGCCTTTAAGCCCTGAGGCAACGAACACACACATGCAAGCACATGCGCACACACACACACACACACACACACACACTCACACTCACAAGATCTCTGCACGTTCTGAAAGAAATGCCACATATGTTGCAGCAGGAGACCACACAAAGGAAACAACAAGGCATCCGAGGCAAAGCGCAGTTGTCTCAGAGCGTAGCATTGAAAGAGTCTGCCTCGAGTGGTTCAAACAGAAACCAGTTCTGTGAAACGGCAGGGCCTTTCTCATGAGCGCGGGTTCATGCTCAGCTCACCGTTGTGTGACATGCCCACCATCAGGCACTTCTGAAAGCGGCAGTACTGGCACTTGTTGCGACTCTTCTTGTGGATGCGGCAGTGCAGGTCGCAGTGGTCATAGACCAGCTTCAGTCGAATGGTTCTGCGGAAGAATCCCTGCCAAAACAGACAAGGAATGTCGTTAGGAAGGAAGGGGAAAAGGCTTTCCTGATGCCTTGTTAGAATTCTTTAAAAAACATCTGATCTATTCAGCTTATTGTCAAGAAGCACAATAGCAGTTCCTATAGACCCGCGGCCCGAACGCTCACCAGCTGCCACTATTAGCTACGACACACTGTCATGTTTCGGTAGCGCCTGTTTCATTAGTTAAAGGAAAAGTTCAGTCCAAATGAATCTTTTAATTCACCTCCAAAATGAAAACTTTCTTACCCCTCAAAAGAAAACATTTGGAGAAACGTACCGGCTGCTCTTTTACATTCAAATGGGGACTGAAACTTTGGATCTTCGAAAAGCATGCAAAAGTACCATAAAGATCTACCGAACAGGGTAAATGAGCATCAGAACAAAATGCAGTTTTTCGGAGTGTCAAATACTAGTAAACTGTCTAAAGTAAATCACCTTGCATGATTTATTGTTTAAATAAATCATGCAAACTCCTACAATGCAATAAGCTCAGATGAAGGTCACGGCTTTTCAGTGCAAATCCTGACATTTTTAACTTTATAACCCTAGAAGAGCGTTTGTGCTGCTGCTAGCTGTTAGTAAACATGGCCCTAAGTAGACCATATGAATGCTATATATACAGCAGATTTGTGCGAGGAACTGACTGAAAATGTAAACCTTTATATCCTCACCAGCTCTACTTCACATATTCATGAGAGTTTATAAAAGCAGTAACGTCTGAACGTTTTTTTTTTTTTTGAGTGAATTAGTTGATTCAGTTCTCAAAACCTGAAAACAAAAACTGATTTGTTCACAAATCAGTCTGATCCAGTATCACATAATTGTTCGCCTGTTCCTCAGACAAAGTAACACACATGCTTCATTTCCACCGTGAAGCATTTCTAAAAAAACACTGGAATCACATGGAATATGGATATTGTATGATACGAAAATATACAGTGATGCTCTGTACATATCCTCAGCGTAAATCTGCGCTTCGAATCCAATCCGTGTAGTTAGTTATGCTTTAATCCAAAAAGCAAACCACAGGCCCTTTGAGTGATTTCTGTACGACATGCCACTCGAGTCATTACACACTCGAAGATAACCCGAGGTCTCATGATAGCACGCTTTTATCTAAATAATATATCATTAAGTTCTGCCTGCTTTGGACTTTGGCCAGAAAACAACTCTTGTTAGTCTTTGTCTTGACTCGAGGTCATTCATAGAGAATGCCTGTGCGATTATTATGAAATCCCGCACGGTTGGACCTCAACAAGCACGTGCAACGGCAAATACGCTTTTACACGATCATTTAAAAAAGAGCAGAAGCAGAAGATTTCCCTCAAGAGTGCGTCCGTTAAGCGTGTTTAAAGTGGAAACAATACAGGGCGCAAAAAGGCGCTGACCGAATCTATTTTTGGTAGACATTTTCATATACTGGTGTAGTCAAAGACTGGCTCCATGCAGTATTTTTAAGCAGGTAAAAAATACATACCGATGTGAGAACTATACACACAGGAAAGAGCCTTTTTAAAAGAGGATGTTTTTCATGCATTTACTCTGCCTCTTGATCTCTCCACTTTTAAATTTAGAAACATTGTAGGCCAAAAATATATAACACCGTGGCTTTGTATTGTTAAACAATAAATGAGTTAACCTGGTTGGCTGAACTCTTCTTCGAGCATTGTGAAGGGATGGGACGGCGGAACAATACCTGCATTTAGCCAGTTTCTCTAGTGAGCAAAAATGCGGTGTTCCATTTATAGTAAAGCCCTAGTGTAGGAACATCCCAAATTTAGCATATTCCGAAATGTGTTTTTCACACAAGCGCTCATAAAACGGTTCTGGAGAAGTCCTTTCATTTTTCAGAGAATGCAGCACATCGAGCGGGATGTGGTTAACCGCAAGATTTGCATTTTTTTAAAGGATCATCCGCTTGCAAATTCTACACGTCAACACTTTACATAAATGATAAATGGCATTTATATTGTGTGTATAAAAAGCGTTAAATGTGGAGCTCTTTTGAAGCTTCTGTGAGATGCATCATCAAAGAGCACATGTTGAGTGTGTGGGAAACGTGAGCACCTGAGATGTCTGGGTCACCCACTCAGATGATTATTCTTATTGAGACATATCTTTCTGCCCATGTATATTTCTGCCACAGTGGAAACTTGCCGGGGGTTTGCGGTTGAAGTGACAGACAGGTTCAGGGCATTTTCAGACCTTATCTGCATGTCTGAGAACCGATTTGATGTTCAATGTTCTAAATTTATCAGAATGACTGGAAGAGCTTGGTGTGTTCGGGGTATTAACACATTCGGCTGTTCAAAGCTCCTGGTGTGTGTGTGTGTGTGTGTGTGTGTGGGCGGTGTGGTGTGTTGGTTAAAGATCTGAGCTGAAAAGCGAAAAGTGGTGAGTCTGAACCCCACAAAAGCTGTCACCTCTCTGCATCCAGTAAGACGCAGAACTCCCGCCGGCTTCTGTGTTCTGAGATGCTTTGGGTTCAAGTGTTCGACTAGAATTGAGCGTCATGCATGAAATCTATGCGCTAACAAGTCGACAAGCAATACGTGACAATATATTTTGCTGGAAGTTCGATTTTTTCTATTGCGTAGTGCTGGGTCGAAATCACATTGGTCTAAAATAGTTACAGTTATAATTATGTGTTAGCGCACACATTTCACGTCCAAATCTATAAAGGGGTTCACACTGAAAATCTGGGGTACACACGTGAAAATTAAACATATGTTATAATGTAGAATACATTTTTCAGTGCATATTTCTAGTTGTAAGTAAATGAAAGACACTGTTAATGTGACTTTTTGTAGACGCTCAGATTCCAAACAAGTCGCAAAATGTAAAGTAAATATACTTTTTTCAGTTTAGTGTTTTAACGGAAATCTTGTATTGTGATATTATATTCTAGTCATTTGTTACTAATTATTATTATTATAATTTAATAAAGGTAATAGTTGATAAAAAATACTACATTTATTAGTATTTAGTCATTAAAATGTATTGAATTTTTTAAAAATATTTGAAGCCCACTATATTGGGCATACTAGCTCTCATTCACATCTTATTTACAATTAAAATAACATGCATTATGGGAGTTTTTTTATATGGAGTTTATTTTTCAGAAAATACCATTTTAGTTTTTCTACTTCAAAAATGTCATATTTCATTTAATATGTAACCCTTTTTAGTTCCACAAAGAACCATTCAGTCAAAGGTTCTTTAAAGAAGCACCTCTTTCTTACCTTTTTATAATCTGAAGAACCTTCTTTCACCACAAAGAAGCTTTTGGGAAATGTAAAGGTTCTTCAGATGTTAAAAGTTCTTTATGAAACCATTTAGACAAAAAGGTTCTTCTATGGCATCGTGAAGCTCCTTTATTTTTAAGAGTGTACTTTGAAATTGTGCCGTTTCTTTTGTAATTGTGTGTGAAATGTAGCAGTAATGAGTGAATCTCCACCAGTTTTGGTGTCGTTTCAGGCGGCCGAACTGCAGTGTTGTACATTGTGAAATGTGCTCAGAACCTGTTGTGCATCCGATGCTGAAAGAACACAGATGGAGCGTACAAATGAACACAATTCATTCTTAGTGAACTGCTTTAAAAACATTCACCATACGAGGCCTGGATTCATGACAGCTAGTGTGGGATTCAGGCACTGTCTCAAAGGTACTTTTATCTGAGAGTGTAGTGCGTGTTATTAATGAGAGAAATGATCTTTAAAGGAGTTTAAAGCGTACCTTGCAGCCCTCGCAGGCGTGAACGCCGTAATGGAAGCCAGAGGCCTTGTCTCCACACACACGACACTCGATGTTTAACACTGAGGTGGCCTGATCTTCATGAGGTTTGGAAAATGACAGGCTGTTCTCCACAAACTGTGGAGGAGACCCGGGTTCAAGTTTGATAGAATCTGAAAACAGATCAGAGAGAGCAGGTTTGTATCAAGAGTCAGACCAAAATGCATTAATTAAATGGCCACTTACATATTAGTGTAAAAATAAAAGGCTTGAAGGAAAATTCACCCAAACATTAAAAATCCACAGAGTGCGTAAATAATGTTTAGGTGAACTCCCCTCTTGTAAACCTTTGTCTACTGGAAAACTATCACGCATGTAGGTTCCCAGTGAATGAGTCAAAGGGAAGCGTACTTTGGGGTTGGTGTGCTCTGTAGCTGCTCTCTTCAGCAGTGTAGCTGCTCTCTTGAGCTCTGTAGACGCTCTCCTGCATCCTGTAGTTCTCCTGCGCTCTGTAGTTGTACATCTGCGTCAGATCCATCATGTGCGGCATCTCGTTCTGCGGCGGACTCGGCTCGTACTCGATGCCGGAGATGGTGGTGTAGTCCAGCGTGGAGAAGGGTTTCATGCCCATGGAGTGCGAGCTGTCGTCGAGTTCGTCCAGCTCCAGAGCGCTCAGGCCGAATCCCACGGGCCAGGCAAACGTCTGCGTGTCCACCATGTCTGCCAAAGAAAGACGAACCGCAGAATGAGGCCAAAGGCAACCCTGTGTTCTAGTAAGAACCTCAAAAACATCAACAACTCTGGATCCAAGATCATTCACTGAGAGTTTTTCCACAAGCTACATCATGTTTTGTGTGTCATTGCTTTTTTTTTTGTTTGTTTGTTTTTTAATCTCTAGAGACATTTGCCATTGCAATGATAGATTTGGCAAAAACACAATAGCTACACTGAAAGAGAGAAAAGAGGGGGAAAAGCCTAACCTAAAAATGGTAAAATATAAGTCAAATGGTTTTATTCAAGTCAAAATTATTATTTAATATCACTGAATCAACCTGAATACATTCATTTATACCAACAAACTCAAAACGTCAGGTAGAAACAAATGCAGGTTACCATTTTTCAAGTGTACCACAGTTATTATAAAAACGGTGATACCTTGGTCTCAACTATATGAAAAAATTCTGGCCACACTTTTAGTATGTTCTTATTACAGTGTAATTACACACATATAACTATATAATATAATTAACAATGTGTACTTAATATGGGTTTAAGGTTATTTTTGCATTAATTGCTTGTAATTGTAGTATATACTATAGTAAATACATGCAACACATGTAACAAGGACACACTAAATCTAAGTCTTTTTATTTTTTTATTTAAATGTACGTATTATGATTTTACAGAGCAATCAAGGACTGGAATGTACTTCCTGCTGCTGTGAAAGTTATGGTGTTTTCCCTAGAAAATTATTAATTTTGTTACTGTCAAATTCTGCTCAATCTTTAGATTGTTATGATTACATATCTTTAGGAATAACATCCACGTTTTAACATGTGCCTCAGCGCCATAACTGGACAATGTTCAAGGTCAAATAAAATCTGCTTATAACCATATAACTCAAGATACTGATAATTAAAATTGATTTAAGTCAAGTAACTAATCTTAAGCAAGAAGCAAGAATGACTATGATTATTTTATCATGGTAAATTCTCATAATTAATCAAGTTACACTGAAAAAACATAAATTAACTAGTCAAAAATATTAGTTTACAGCACTGAATCAACCTATATATATATCAATGTATACCAATCAAACAATTTTAATGGGTTAAATCAGGTAGAAACAGCTCTTTAAGGTAACAATTACCACTTTTGCAATGTATTTTACTACTGTAAAATATATTTAATTAATTGCATTTAAATAATAAAAAACTGGTAACACTTAAGCATAAATAACAGCAACTAACATTAACCAAAACTCAGTCTTAAACCCATAGTAAGTACATGTAGTTTTCCAGGAACTACAGTATAGATGAAATGAACAATTCCGGCTAAATCAGGCACATTTATGGTAATTATAGTGTATTGTCCCCGATAAATACAAATGCACACTTTTATGAAGGATATGAACACATTCAAAACCTCTGAATGTCATGTGAGAAAACATTCAAAGAGAGTGAGAAGAGAGAAAATATTAAAAAGCCTCTGACAACACGAAACACTATAGTATAAAGTGTCAAAACACCTCAGATATCAAGCCCACCAGAAGATGAGCTCCGCTCCTGGTGTAAAAAACACTTGTGCTGAGACTTAAAGATGCTCAAAGTGTGAACATGCCACCAAATTAGACTGGCTTCTACAGACCGTTTGTGTGAAAAAGGAACCGCAAAAAAAAAAAAAAAAAACCTTCTATTCAGCGTTTAACGCTAACTTATTCCATCACGTGTAAATGAGCTATAAAACATCAGAATAGAGTTACTGATTCAGTTTTCTGGCATGCATATATCAGAAACACATGCCAAAATATGGTTATAATCACATTTTGTCTGACCTTGGACATTGTCCAGCTATATCGCTGTGGCACATGCTAAAGCGTGGATGTTCAGCAAAGGTGAAGTGTGTAATCATTTCATTGTAGAATATTCAGAAACAATTAAAGTCTAAGAGACTGTAGGCTGATTTCCTAGAAAAGTGTAACGCTGTGTGTCGCTTTCAAAACACTGGTCTGTTTGTTTGAGCATCATGGCCAGCAACACTGGCTCCAACTGTTTGACTGGTTTAAAAAACATTCATTCCCATTATTTTCAGTTCAGCACAGAAACGCACACCTCAGCTTGCTTTTTCCATTGAAATCCTTTAAAAGCATCATTGCTCGACTGCTTGGTGAAAAACGTGTCTTTGTGTTGAGGTTGCTGCCGCTCCGCGGTGTTTTCTGTTCTTACTTGAGCAGAAATAATGAATTCAAGCTCTTAAAATTTAAATATTTACAGAATTATGCCATATTACTATGTGTTGTTGATATAGTGTGATGCCACATCTCTGCTATCTGTTCAGTGTTCCTCTTTTGGTGGTCTATACTTCGGTTAACGGCACAGATTTCATTTATTTGATACTTTGCAGGTAAATTTAAGAGGTAATGCATACGAGACCTTCTGTCCTCAGTAGCAGCGCTTATCCCTTGTTGGACAAGTCTACAGTCACCTATAGTGAAGTCGATGGTTTTAAAGCGAAGGGACTCATTTCATGTGACATACGTTATGAGATGTCTGAATGGTTTTTAAATATTAATTTTTCAGGCTCTTCTGTAAACGCTTCAGGGATAGGCAGAAGTGCTAAATATAGAATAAAAATTCAGAGTGCAATTGCCACAGAGAAAAGATCGCTGTTGATAATAAACCGAAGTCTAACATGGTTAAACCATCAATGACAAACTGCATCGGCCTGCTCGATCAACCATGTGCAAAATGTTATATAATCAAGCTCCACACTGCAGAAATTGTGTGAACCACTCGATTCTCCAATATCTGAATACACAGTTCTTCCCTCAGAAAAGCACATATACAACAACAAGTGCTCTTTTCAGGGACAAAACCTATAATTGACACAGATTAAACAGTTCTGGTCTTGTCCGGATGGCACAAAGGGGTTTAAATGTAAAGTTTTCCCACCCGAAAATCTTTCAGCACCAGACTGGAACAGCAGCTTTCGACTCATGCTAAACACGAGAGATGATTTTATTCCCCCGCAAACCTGGATGAAGTGAGATACCTGGAAATTCCCAGCGACTTTCCATAAATACCAACAGGTCTGACACATCCTTATTCCCGTCCGATCGGGATGCAATCAACCCGACAATCCTCCCACTCCCAATTGTCTTTTGTCAGTAGGGAGAACAGCTTTTCTTGACACAGTGAGCTGTGGAACTGTCTATTCTTAGTAAAAGGTTTCCGTTCATAACATGCCCGTTTTGAAATGTGGTAAACATCGTTTGCTCTCGTTGGCAAAAGTTGTCGTAGTTTAGTGAGACAAGCTCTCCTACAGTACTCCTTCGACTCAAGTGGTTGAAAACCTAGAGATATTTTTGGTTGAAACCACAAGCCCATCGAAATAGAAGGTCAAACCTGTATTTTTGACACCGCAGTGTGTTACGACTACATCTATAGCTTATCACCAGCCAGCACTTGCATATTCTTCATTACATAACTCTGAGAAACACTGGGGGACAATGGGGCGCTCAAGTCGTCGTACCTTTCATTGGCACAAACTGTTTGCACCGATATGACGTGCGAACAGAACATAACAATACATGATAAATTGTCACGTTAATGCCCTGTATCTTAACAAAAGACAACAAACACCACGTGAACCAACCCCTAATGGAGAGATTTCAGTGCTGCGTCCTCCAACCAAGTCTGATCTTGCAGTGAATGTGGAAGCTGAGACAAAACTCAAAACTAAACATCGACTTGAAGAACCGCAGGCACGGCTTCAGAAATCTGTTTCTGATAATAAAACAGCTAGATTTTCATTAGGTCTGTCAGTGGATTCAGAATTTAACACAAATTAATTTCCCAATATTTGCTCTTTTCACTCGTTTTTTTGTCAGACGTAAAGTAACAGCACTCTATGGAGTACACATGCTAAGTTTAATTAACGTTACACTGAGATTGTTTAATGTATTACACTGAGGTGCTGCAGTGATTGTACAGACTTCACTGCTGATGTTAGTAAGTCAAGCAAAGCAGGCTGTTATGTGAAATCTATTCTGGAGGGACACTATTGCAACAGGACTGTGATGTTTCCCACTATTTCCTAAGAACATCAAATAAATGCCAAATCGAAAAAGAATGAGGCCACGTTTAAAGCAAGAAAGATCCCCCCAAAATAATGGTTTCTAGACAATATGGAAAAAAATAAAGTTCACCTACTAAAGTGTCGTCTCTGGGCTCTAGACGTGTGATTTTTAAATTGCTTTGCACTACACGTTACAGAAGCCTGGCGCTGCACTAAAAAAAAGGCAATCGCCGTTAAAAGCGGAGCGCGTTCAAGAAGAACCTGCTTGACTGCATTCAGGTTCCAGGCATCTGCACGTCGAGCACAAGCTGACAAGGGACTCTACCGCACACAGAAATGACTTCTGTTTCCTGGAAAGATTCCCAATGGCGATTCTATGAATGATAACACTTCTCAAAATCTGATAATAGGGCATAATTCTTATTTTCTCAGGTTCCTGTAATACGCATCTGTCTATGGTGTTACAAAACTCAACCGATGTTTGAGGTTTGATTATATGGGACAAAATAGCTTTGAAAAAAAAACATGTCACCTTCAGCTATTCAATTTGGTCTTGCATCATAAATCAGTCGCACTATTTCTGTATAACACAAGCTCACAAAAACATCATAGAGGAATCATAACATAATGTGAGTTTTCTAAAACCCTCCACAGCTGCTCTCTTTGTCAGTCAGTGTATTAGAGATGCATGGCACAGTGTGAATATGTGCTTGGTTGCTGTCAAATGAGCTGCCTAAAGATTCAGCTTTTTTTTTTAAGAACAAACACCAGAATAAGTGTTTGAGAGTGAGTGAATAATGTCGATTTTCTCCGCTGGCTGAACTAATCCTTTAAGCTATTCGCAGAAGTTCACCGTATCAACTATCACCTGATGCAACTCTTTCCTCAGAAGAAGGATGGAGGAGTTTGTTGGGGCGGCTTGGTCTCCGGGGAGGGGGAGTACCCAGCCTGACCTCAAAGCTTTGTCAGGGAGGGCAGAAGATGCAGAAACATATGACTGCCTGAGCTCAGCACTCAGCTACAGCTGCCTCCATACTGAAGTCTGACCCCTGCCCTCTCACTATGAGTCTCTACCAGACAATAAAGTCGTCTGGCCGCCTACTCGGCTGGTACTGATTTTGCACAGCACGCATGTGCCACTTTGATGCAGGTGTCGCGTCATACGCGTTTCTGACCACATTTTAGGTAGGCTGGCATGAATCCCTTAACCATGGCACGAGTGGACCCTGATTTATTTTTCTGACGTGTTCAAAAATGAGCTCACTGGGGGATTTCTTCACAGTGCTTCTGATCATAAGGAAAGCAAAGCATTTAATTACTAGTGATTAGTATTTACCATACATAACCACCCACTGTTTTTAAAAAAACCTAAACTATTATGAATGAATTATGACCAGTAAAGCGAAATACTTCTGAAAGCATTTAAAGGGATAGCTCACCCCCCTCCCCCCAAAAAAAATCCTAAAATGACTAAACTGTATGATTTTCTGTTGAACATAAGAGACGAATTTCTGTAAAAGTGTCAGTGTTTTTTCTCCATACAGTGGAAGTCAATAGTAACTACGATGGTTTGATATACTATATAAAAAAGAGAGAAGAAAAAAGCAGAATAAAACACAGGACAACAAATTGCATAATTTAAAATACAGGTAAATACATACAGAAAATTCCTTCACAGTTATACAGTGGGCCCTGTTTTTACATTGTATCAACAGTCTTCTTAATATCTCTCTTTTTTTGTTCGGCAGAAAAAGAAAGTCATACAGATTTGAAGCAACATGAGGATTTTCGGGTGAACTGTCCCTTTAAAGCAATGAATCAGCATTCCCTAACTCTGTTTATTGACTTGCTCATTTTGATTTACAAAAAGGACTGCTGCAAAGCACTGGCCTGTAATTTAATTATGAAATCTTTTCACTATTTCAACACTTTGGTTGATAGCCGTCCAGACCGTTTCGACAAGTTTCAGCAGACAGTTATGAAAGGAACATAAACTCTGCACCTAAACCAAGACATGTAAAAAAAAAAAAAAAAAAGGCAACAGCATGCAATAAAACTATAGCTCACCCTCACGACCCGAGAGCTTTTCCTGAGGTAAGATCCAAGACGATTTGGGTCGATAAAGTACACTGAACTTTTGACTTCAGCGAATGGGCAAGTGAGTGGCTATTACTGTGGTTATATTAAATCGAACAGGAACTGAAGAAAATTTTTTTTGGCTGGTTTTGACACTTCACGGCCTCAGCAAAAGTGCAGACAGCTAAGTATCATGTGGTCCTGCTATGAGGTGTAAGGCTAGCCAGATGACTTCCTGTTGCTTCATTCTCACTCAAAACTCTGCTGGTTCCACTTCTCTTCACAGAAGAGCGTCGGATACGAGCAGCACTTCTAATAAACTGACAAAGAGAGGCAAAAGTAAAATTAGGCTGTTCACGTGTCGTCTGAAACTTTCAGTTGTCTTAACAAAGAGATGCGTCAAGATAACTGATAAGCGTGGACTGATTAAAGTAATCCATTCATTTTTACTGTCCTTGACATGAGGGAGCTTTTAGGAGAGACACTACAGCGAATAAAACCAAACCACCAAAATACACTTTTTTTGTGAATAAAGAAATATGAACAAAACACATGAACTACTGCCCATTTCCGTAGATTCAAACTATGACTCATCTGGAGATTCGTCTCGAAACGGGACATTTGAGTAAGGGACAAACAATCTGTTCTGATGTTAAAGCCAAACGTTCACAAGGGACTTGAGCAAAAACGAAGCTGAACTGTGAAGCTTCTGAAGCATTTTGATTTGCGCAACATCTAAGGACATGAACTTTCTCCCAATTACTTTTAATAGGAACGAGTTAACGGTGGACGGCTCTCCTGGGGGTTATGCGGAGCTTCCTAAACGGATAAGGAAGGAACATGCTCTCTGTCAAGGCCTTCATAATGCACTCCGGCTACAGATCCCATGAAATGAGAGGAAGGGTCTTCACTGTTCCTCGATGTGGACAGGAAAGGGGGGAGAGGTTCAGTTTTGGTCACATCATGACTGAAAACATGCACCGATGGCGCTACTGTGAAAGCTCTTTGGGAAGCGACTCGGAGCGAGCTGAATGTTTAGTGTCTCACTGACATCGAACCTTCAGTATGAATTACAGTCTTTGATACGACCTGAAATCATGGGGCCTTCTGGACTTCACCCTAAGTGCTCCATTTCACATTGTACGCTTGTTTATGGACAATTGCATCACGGTTTAAATTAAACGCCATAAGAGCAGGAGATAAGAATGTATACTCACATTCATGACACACACACGCAGAACGGATTTCTGTGTGAAGCGTTCACAAAACCACAAAACCAAAATTCACTTCAGTCCAAAAATGCAAAGTACAAATGATTTACACAGAAATTCACTCCGCTTTCATTTGATAGATGCAATTATAAAAGCAGCGTAGTTTTGCACACCATCTATAAAAATATGTCGGCTGAAGTAGTTCAGGCTAAGGAAGGAGAAACATTAAAAAAGACTTCATGTTCAAATGCATTATTGCGACTTCTGAATGACAATGTTCTGAAATATTAATGTCATTTTCCATACTTTTGAAATGTCAGTATTCAAATCTTGTTCGTAACATGCATACTTTATAGGTTGGATTAAAAAATTATACATAAATGATAAAAAAAGCAGGTGATACTTTATTTTGATAGTCCACTAATGCAATCTACTAACTGTAAGTAACTATGCAAGTGCATGTTAACTTATTCTATTTCATCTAATGAGAGTTAGCTGACATGTAGAGGCAACGTTACTTATAGTTAGTAGAATGTCTAAAGTGGACTGGCGAATTAAAATGTAACCAAAAAGCATTGATAAATTAGCACCAGTAAACTGACACAAATCAACACTATAGCTAAAGCGCACACACACACACACACACACACATACACAAATGCACATCGTAAACAGCCCACGGATGAATATGCCTCCACGCATGCAATGGTGCCATAACTGGTTCTTGGAAATGAGGTTCCAGCCCACTGAAATGCAAAGCGAAGGAGGCGTCTTTGGATAAGGTGTGGCTTATGGCCTCTAATGATGTCAATGCTTCTGTATAATCCTGCAATCTGTGTGCGAACATGTGCAAGATAATGCACTAAAGCATATCGGGTCCATTTCAAAAGAGATGCAATCCATCATCTTTACGCTGAAACCAAACAGCCACTCCTGAAAATGCACACACACACACACACACACACACACACACACACACACACACACACACACACACACACACACACACACACACACACACACACACACACACACAAAACATGCAGACAAATACACACACACTGTACTCAGCTTATACTAAAAAAGCTGTACTGTGAAGACTGAGTGCTTACACTCGCTGTAGTTTCAGTGCATCAGAAATAAATGAGCAAAGTGCATGTCTCTGTCAGCAGCATGTGCAGCACAAAGTGACAAGCATTTTACCCTTCAAAATCAGTGTAAACAGGGTTTCTGCTGCGATTTCCACACCTTACATTTATGACAACAGGGTAAAGTCCACACCAGTTATATAACACGTCATACTCTCTGATCTCAAACGGCTGGATTTGTTTCACTGTACATTCCCTGAGCTTTTCAGCATGCTAAAATCTGAAACCACATTGAAAATCTGGGATTCGAATGCTAATTCAACCAAAGAAAAAAAAAAAATTGATAGTTCCTTTTGAACATTCTGTTGACTATAAGTAATGTTGCACCTGTGTACTAACTCTCATCAGATTATTAGTAGACTGTTTTATTAATATCTACTAACTCTTTATTGTCATGTCCTCCCAACAGACATACTACTGACTAATAGTAACTTTGCGAGTACATGTCAACTTATTCTAACCCTAACCCTACCAGTCTACTAATACTCTAGTGAGAGTTAGTAGACATGTAGGTGTTACTTATTACTTCTAGTCAACAGAATGTGTTTAAGGGACCATCAAAATAAAGTGAAACCAAAAAAATAAAATAAAAATAAAAATCTTTAAAAAAACATATATATATATATTTTCGATTTCTAGGAGACTAATCACGTTTTCTTGCTTCCACTGAAGCACAAGATGTTGTTTTTAAACCACGCTGGAGAACATGATCATCAAAGAGACAAAATATTGAATTTATGTTCATATTTAAAATCACAATACATAATACTGATGATACAGTTTGTAATGGAAAATTCGTGTTAAAACAGACAACAGGAGCATTTTCACTAGTCTCAGACTTTCAGACTGCACTGTACATGTAAACACACACAAACACAGTGACGAGTTAAACAGCACACTGCTGTAAGACAAAAGTACACATCACAATAAAACACACAACAATTACGGGCAGAACTCTGAGTCCAATGAAAAACTTTTCAATTTCGATTTTCAGTTTCTGTTTTTTTTTCTTGCCCTCCCACTTTAATGGTTACTTACTATGCAAAAGCACAGTCTGAACCGAATGACAAAGCTGACCCCAGATTTACGGGTAAAGCAGAATTAGATTTTTCGTGACCACTCTTTCACATTAATTTCGCAATTTGTGTAACGCATCATAAATGTCATAAGGTCCTTTGATTTCCCTAAATAACAGCAGGCCAGACTATGTGCGTTAGTCGCTATTTGTGACTGTCACAAGAATCTGACTTTAGTTCTTGAATTAAAGGGTGCTTACATCGGCAAATACTTTTTTGTTCTTTTTTATATGTTACTGTAGTTCATATATTAGAACATAATGAAACTTACACTAGTAGATGTCGGCCTTCATTCATATTGTGCTCTCAAATCAGCAAAGAAACAAAAACATCCGTTTTTAAATCTATGATAATAACCAAATGATGTTTCCGTCTTTAGGACACTGAAACATTCATACAGTAAATACAGTAAATGACTTCATCTGATTAAAATGATTGTGACATGAGATTACATACACACAGCTATAGTCTGAAGAGTGTGTTAGCTTTAGTTTTTACAATTCAAAATGTTGTTCTAAAGCAGAGAACAGTGCTTCACACAAACCCAGTGATCACACACGGCAGTGTATAGGAAACAACACTGAGGTTTCATATATTTACATATGTCTATCTCCATAATGATGCTTTACATCGATTTTAGACATCTAATAATTAGTAAATTATATTTGACAGTATTTTTGTAAATTTGACACATAGATCTTTTACTCGGTTAAAACCCGCAAAGTAATGTCTCTGTTAAGCCGAAGTTTTCACAAACACTACAGACGAAACACAACTTAATCTCAGTCTAAATCTCAGCTTGAATATAGTTTGTGTTGCGTTTGCTGAAAAATCTATTCTCTGCAGAGGTCTCTTTATAATAGTTACAAGTAAAAAAAATACAAAAATTAAAAATTAAACTAAGCAGCACATAGTGGACTATTTGGAGATTAAAGAGAAATATAACTGAACATCACAACAAAACATCACATCAAGTATCATCTGTTCTTCGATTCTGAAGGAGCTTTTATCAGAGCTAATTTCACTGTGATTAGCTGGAGATTTGGTGATTTTGGGATGTTTTTTAGTGTTCACACAGGCGTCCTATCAGAGGAACACACACAAAACAAACAAACACACAATATATTATTGTTTTAGCATTTTAACCCTAACAACCCTTTTACTATTGTTTTTTTTTTAATACGCCGAAATCAATGACATTCAAACAGTGTAGACAAAATGTCCAAATACTTTTTGTGGCCTCTATATTGATCAAAATGTACTGTAAATTCTTCACTGTAACAGTCAAACGCTTTCGACTAAATAAACCTGCTAATGCTGATGATTTCTGCTGTAGTCTAATATGTTTTCACATCGATTTTACCTCCCTCACTGTTGAAATCTATTAAAATCTGTAAAACTACACTCGCCTGTCACTCAACAGTTTATTCACAGATTCTCAGAATTCATCTCAAAAAGCCCACTTTATGCAATTTACTCATATAAAGTGGTGTTAGATCTCGGTTCACACTTACCCGAAGTAAATGATGGCTTGGTAACAGTGAAACGGCTGTGCAGCATATATGTTAGTATACGTTAGCAGACTCAAAGTAAACGAAGAGTATTCACCTGCTGCTCACTAGAGGTGGGGTGTACTGACCTGCAGGGGTCTCCTGAAGGTGTTCAGTGACGCTAAAGATATGTCCTCCTGGTGTCAGCTGCTGTGTGAGAGTTGCAGGAGTTCTCCTGCTGTCCGGCCGCGCGCTAGAGCTCCACAGCAGGCTGCGTGCAACAGGTTCGGCTCGCGCTGAGTTACAGACACAGGAGTCAGGGCTTGAGATCTCTGGAGCGCAGAGATGCGCGGGGCAAGAACAACTAGTGACTGTGTCTCAAACCAAGCGAGCTGCCTACCTAGACAGCATTCGTTTTGGGGGGGTTATTTGCGCCCCCTCCCTCCCACTGTCGCACACAAACACACACACACATGCGCGCGCGCATATAATAGATGTGCCCAAAAATGTTGCACGCGTCTATAAACTTCTAGCTGCGATTAAAAGCAATATAAATTACAATATAAATACGCTGAATAAAGATTCAATTAATAAAATGATTTAAAAAATGATTAAAAGTTTTTCTACACGATTCTAAAAATCTGTATATATATATATATATATATATATATACTATATATATATATATATATATATATATATATATATATATATATTTGCATATATTTTTATGTATATATTTTTATTCTAAAACATTCTGTAAATGAAAGACACAAGGTTCTCACCATTTGTAAATGGCTAAAATCCTAATAGCGCACAGTTAGGCAGCTCGGTGTGGTTTGAGACGCGGCCTCTCTGTTTCTCCTCCCATCAGGAACACCTTTGGAGCGCATGGAGCAATGCGGAAGAGCCAGAGAAATCTGTGCCAAATTAACTGCATTACGCCAAGTTTACACTACCGATTACTCCACCTGCACCCAGTGAGATCACCAAAAATGCTTCAAGCGCTAAAACTAGTCATTTAGGCATTTAGCCAAATATCATTTAGCATTTTATTGATACGGAGAAATTCATACAGCCAGCTGTAAAATAATAATTAATAATTCCGTACGAACGCTTCGTTTTATGTGGAATTGCATGAGGAAGCGCACCGCTGCTTTCAGCTGGCAAACAATGAACACAAATCATATTTGTTTGTAATAACCATACACCAGTTCGTATCAGAGTGTCTTCATAGATTCAGCGTGGGCAGTTTCTGTCACTGTCATCGAACCTTTCTGCCTCAGCTGCTTTTGAAATCCACTGTACTAGCTATAACACTTATTTGAAGTCACAGAATGTTGTATCATTGTTTCAGGTGATCACACGTTTAGATAAAGTGTGATAAAGATGGGAAGAGGCAGACAGGTTTGACGTAAGGAGAGTCTCTAACATCAATCATGTGACAAAACCATTGAGAGAAAAAAAGAGTTGTCTTCTGACAGAGTGAAGAGACTGCTTGTGTGTACATATTAGTGTCATTGGCAGGATTGATATGTATGAATAAAAAATAATACTTTCATATTTAAGGGGTGGAGTTATGTAGTGATGACAAAGTGATTTGCTCCCAGAATACACGTGCAATGTGAGACGCAAGTTTTTCTGTTCCTGACTCTTCTGTAATGTCCTTTATAAATAAAAAGGGAAGATGTGACAAGGATTATAATTATATTCTGTTATCAGCCCTTTTCACATCACATTTAAAATAATATTGAAAGTGGAAGTATAGTTTTGAAGACATATGTATTTCCCTTTATGTGATTGAATGTAGATTTACTTTATTATCAGACATTATGTAGCCTTGTGTCAAATGAGTGCTAATGACTTTCAATGCGTTCAGGGTCTACATTTATTCCCCACTTACTTTTTGTGTAATAGTGTTAGATTAGTTTACTGGATGGGTTATGGTTGCCTACAGGCTGACCAACATTTACCATTTAACCAAAAAGAGTTAGAAAAACATTAGTCATCTACTGCCACCTTCTGGCAATTCATATTATCTAAGCTTCATGAATACAGATGCTCACTTTTACAATCTTGCTTCACAAATAGAGTTGCTCGCTTAAACCATCTCTCAGATGATATTAAAGATTTATTTGTTTTATAAAAACAAACAAACAAACAAATAACCCCCCCCAACACTTACTGATTGGGTCACTGGTTCTAAAAATGTGAAGAAACAAACAAATACTGCAAAAAAGGTTACAAATACATGCATAACAGTACATGTTGCCACTCGATGCTTCAGTTCCCTGTTGAAAAAACCCCAGCATAGGCTGGTTAGGTATGTTTTGAAGCATGACTGCTGGTTTGATCTGGTTTAAGCTGGTCCTTAGCTGGTCCTGAGCAGGAGCTAGTTGCTTAGGACCAGCACATGACCAGCTTAAACCAGCTCAAACCAGCAAAGGACCATTTTAAACCAGCAGCCATGCTTCAAAACATACCTAACCAGCATATGCTGTTTTTTTTCAACAGGGCTGAATGTACATATGATGGGCAGACTGCAAACGGAGCACAAAACACACCGGTGTGTCAGTGGAATGATGTGCCACATGTTTATTGACACTTGTACAGAGAAAACAATTATCACCAGGTCATGCAAAGCAATATCACTGCGCACAAAGAAAACACAACATGAACAGTGTGACGCCAGAATAAACATATATTCAAATTAAACTCCTGAGATGTTAAACATACAGTACAATACAATATGCAGAGATACTATAAACATGGCACTCATGAATATCTTGACAGGTTGATAAGTGCTGGATGCAAGCTAAGTCGCTAAAACACCAGGCATTCCACTGAAATCCCACCACTGCACTGAAACCGACCAGTCCAAGCATTGATTACTGTAGGAAACTTGAACGGGAAAGTGCTTTTATAAAGATCCCGAGGTATTGTTGAACTAATGTCTTAGTGGCTAATGCTTACAACACACCAACTAGTTACACGCACACACACACTACAGGGGATAAACAAGGGAAACTAGTCACAAATATTTGTCTCTGGGTAAAGAAAACACACTACAATGATACAGCTACAACATCGAGGGGTTATAGATGACTTCAGCATACTCCAGCCTCCTGTATCTGATCGCTTTAGAGCCATCCCCTCCTCATATAAATTCCAGTGTTTATCAGGGCAGAGCGACTCAAAACATGTAAACACCAACATCTTGCGAGAACAATCACTGTACATCACTCTAACCTTCTTAATTAACACTCGGATAATTACAGCAGAGTTGGGAGGAGGGGGTTAAATGTACACAGCTACACGGAATTAACCTCAGACCAGGATGCATATCTGTCAAGTCCCTGGCCACCGTTTGGGCTGCGGGAGTTTGTGATTAGTCAGAGAACAGGCTTGCGAAGGACTTTCGCAAGTTTCGAATGGTCTCCGCCTTAGCTTCATCCTCGTTGCTGGAGCGGAAGGTCTCGCCAAAGGCGTTGAAGGCATTGGTCAAGGACTGGGATTTGCTGCAAAACAGTGAGCACAGTAGAAGGCAAATTAGATCATCCTTGAAGTTACGCCTTCATTTGGGCAGTCATGTAATTTCAGTGAACACGAAAAGAAGAAGTTGAAGGCAGAGGATCCCAATGCCACTCATGAAGATTTACCTTCCTGCAGAGTTTGCAACTCTAAACTAGGCCAATCACAGGATTTGTTTTCACTTGAAAAGCACAAGCAGGTAAGGTGGAGCAGAGCTGACTCTTGCAGGAAGGTAGGACTGCTTTCCAACTCACATACTGTCCGTCCTATATTCTATGCTATGTTTGGATAAGCAGGTCCCAAAACATAGTACACTGAAAATAGTGAGAACTGATTTGCATAGTTTTTTCTTATTTCATATGTCAAAGTTAAGGTTTACCAACACCAGCATAGTGTATACATTTTTAAAGGAAGCAGTCAAAATGGGATTTAGCCCACTTCTCCAGGAGAGGCACCCCTAATGTAGGGCAGGGGTGTCTCAATCCTTGTCCTGGAGCACCAACGTCCTGCAGAGCTTAGCTCCAACCAGCTCCAACACACTTGTGTGGAAGCTTCTAGTGAGTCTGAAGACCTTGATTAGTTGGTTAAGGTGTGTTTAATTATGGTCGGGGCTAAACTCTGCAGGACAGTGGCCCTGCAGGAATTGCAGAATGGTTTCTTGTACATGGACATGCCTTGCAGCAAATGATCTCCAAGCACTGAATCAATAGTGAAAAGATTCTTACTTCAACAGAGGATGAGTTGACTTCTGCTGGGGCGCAGGCTGTTCCTCCACGGGAGGCTGAGAATGGGTGGGTTTCATTGGGGTAGGTTGGGCCGGGTTGGGAGCAGGGGAAGGAGTTGCTCTAACAGGGGCTGAGAGTGCCTCAGATGGAGCAGTAGTCTGATCTTGGGCTTCAGGTTTGACTTGCTCTCTGAGCACCGGTTTAGGCTGGAGCTGAGGTTTAGCTGGTGACGGGGGTTTAATAGGAACTTTGGCTGGGGATTGCTCTTGAGCAAGGACCGGATCTGGCGGGGTTTGACCAGGATTCTGATCTCTCTCTCCCAGTTGAGCTTTTGGTTGGGCCTTGGTGGGTGGTGGGGTTTGGGGTTTCGGTTGGATCTGAGGCTTGGAGTTCCTCCGAACTGGAGGCACAGGCTTTGGGGGGAGTGGTTTGGGAGGATGGCGTTTTGGGGGCAGTTCTGTTGGCTTCCCTGGAGTAGGTTCAGGTGTGGCTTGAGCCTGGGGTTTGGGCTGCTGCGTGGTGGGTGGTAGAGTTGGGGTGGGGCCTGCTTTGGGCACAGGCTCCTGGGCAGGGACTGGCTCAGGTGTAGGTTCTTGACTCTTAGGTTGTGGTTCTTGGGGTTTCACTGCCCCCCCTAGGTTTAGTACAAAAGAGAGTCATCATATTATAACATTTTTACACGTTGAAGCTTGCAAGAAGGTTTTAAATCCAGCACCGGAAACTTTGCATGATTTATGATAAAAAATTAAGGCGCCCCCCAAGACTGGCCAAAGTAACTACACAAAGGGTAATGCCCAAGATAAGGATAGTCATGTCTACAAAGCAAAAAAAAAAGGCTTTTACTTCAAACATGCATAATGAAATAGACTGGACATTTAGCTTGCAGCAGTATCATAGGTGTGGATGTGAAGAGTAACAGCTGCAGGTTCACAACAACAGATCATGCATACAAGCTAACCCAGACCCAGAGGCTGCATGCGCCTTCTTTAAAACAAAGACTGCATTTCTTTTAGTTTTCACCCCTGGCCTTAATGGGGATGTTTTGCCTTGCATAGTTTTAGATATACTTTGTTGTATGTTTTATACAAAATCAGATCTTTATACATAACAAACATAAGGAACAACTGGGATACATGCAGGAGCAGGTAAAATGTGGGAGGTTCTTTGTTCTCTTGAGTATTAGAGATCATAATGTAATGATCTCGTGAGTGAGGTGTGTCTTGTGGATTTGCTTGTTTGTTTAAAAATATTTGATTATGTTTCCTGATATCTCACTATAACCGAACATACAGTGGGCTTGACCCTTCAGAAAGTTTACAAAGACACTCAGAAGAATCTCATGGAACGGTATTCCATTTGAAATGAGGCTAACAAAAATATCATTCAGTAACACAGAACAGTAAGTGTGGAAAACGGGAGCTTTATTACTTTGGACATGAGGGGGAAAGACTAGATCTATATCAGACAATAATCACAGGTGAAACCCAAGTACTGGATTTAAAGAGGCAGTGACATCAGCAAAGCCTAATCAAATGGGAATGAAGTCAGACCACATCAGCATATAGCGATGGAGATCTGATTGTTCACAAGGGGACATGAGTACATTCATTGATTTCATTAGTTATACTTTTCACACAAAAATATTTCAGATTTTTCCACTCTTTGGAAATGCATGCAAATATACTTAAGTTAACATTTCCCATGCAATATAAGGACATGTTTTAAACTCTGAACACAGATACCTCTTGCGCATTATAGATACCATCTTGCATGTTGATAAAACATTAAATGATAAAAACATCAATACACAGAACAGGCACTACACTGATAACACCGCAGATATCCCTCTTATACATATTCAGTCTTGTCCAAGAACACTAAGAATCATGTCTTCATAAGTGGAAAAGCTCATTGTTTGTAAAATATTGCATTAGTAAATAACAAGGCCAAATCTGTATCACTATATCCGATTATTTAATTGAATGTCTTTGCATAAAAAAAACAGTGACTCCGTGAATGGCTAAAAAGCAGTTCTTCTAAATGACCTCTTAGGGATGCTATAAAATTGCATTGCATTCATGATGCACAGTCTTAACATAGTTTGTAAACAGTCATAACATAGATTATTGTAAGGTATCTCTTAAAATTTGCTTGCTTAAAACATGTCTAGGTCATATTTCACGACAAAATAAAAAGAAAATGAACGTCTATTTAACATTTTGTTTGGTATTTCCTATTATTTTTGTAGTGATTCCCTTTTATATTCTGATAAGTGTATACTGTGTGTGTTTTCATTTAAATAGCTAGAAATAAAATGCTGTGATATACCCCCCCCCTTGATCGTCATGAAAATAATGCAAAAAATTGCAATGCAAAAAACCTCAATGGCTTTATTTTCATAATGCAAAATATAAGTTCTTGTATATTCTTTTGATTTTGGGGTGATATATTAAACATGACACATGCTTGACAGGTTTCTTGTGATTCACCCAGTTTGACTTTTCCACTACAGTAAGTTTGTATTGCTCAGAAGGATATGTAACATAAGCTGACAGTCAAGAGGTCATGGGAGGAAGGCCTCATCTGCTAAATCTAGCCTCCTATTCTGAAACGATTATTAAACCTGATCCTAAAATTGACTGACTTAAGTTTGATATGTAATGGCCATTCAGTTTCATGGAAATCCTTCCAATGTCTTTGGCTCCTTATGGTTACCTGCTTACAGTTCAACAGGTTGAAAGAAAATCTTCTTGGTAACCTTGAGAAAACAAATGTTTAAGACAGCTTCAAACAATTCCAAAGAACCACCTTCCAACACCTCTTTAAAAATCATGCTGGAAATAGTAAAAACACACATCTTATTTTTTAAAAACAGAAAGTTATTGAATACACATGTTGTGTATTCAGCACGTAAACACATGGACTTATAACAGCAAGCTTGCTTGCACAGGACTCATGCAAAACCACAAACACTACATTAAAATAATAATAATAATAATAATAATAATAATAATAATAATAATAAAAAATCACACATATAACGCGCACACACACACACAGACACAAATGTTACAGCACACATCCGAAAGCAAAGAAATCTCAGCTTGACGATTAGAAACTACCCTTACTGAAATAAGTTGAAGTTGTACAAAAGGTCATCGTCTTTCATAGTACATACTGACCACATGAGACACCACAGCACTGGACTTTGCATAGGCACATTTAGAATTGTTCTTTAGCTGGCAGCGACAACCCTGGAAACCACACGACTGACAAGGAAACGAATGCAGCCATCAGAAGCAAATAAGGACAGAAATGTGAACAGTACAGAAAAACACTTCATAGGGGCAAACAACACAGATTCTGAAGAGCACGAGCTCCAAACTACTGCATCTGTCACTATCCTAACCTCAACCAGCACCAGTGAACTGAGCTTTTGCTTTATTGTGGGCTGAACCGTGTATCTGGAATTGTGGCAGTAGAAATCATTTTGTCTGGACTTGTTTTGTTCCGACTGCAACTCCGTTACAGTCGAGAATGTACTGTAAACAACCTTGTGGAGGGGGCCGCTGGCCGAGGGTCTTGTTGGGGTCAGTCAGGCTTTCTTTTAAGGCAGCGCTCTGTAGACACACACAAACAAACACACTCAAATGTTTTTCAGTCTTAGCGCACTTCTATTGATTACACACTAGGGGGCAACACTAGACAGAAAGAGGAAAAAAGAGCCACAGAAAGGAATGCTTTGCTAATTTAAAGGCACAGTTCACCCCAAAAAATACAATTATATCATTATTACTCATTTGTTTATTAAAATCCTGCATATATTTTTTTAGACGTTTTGTGCAATATTCTGAGCATGTGTTTACTGGTGCCCCAAACAGTTCTCGTGTGTTAATCTGAGGATATACTGTACACTGTGTTCTAAATCATTATCCAAGTGACATATCAGAAGGATTTCAGGAAATAAACATTCAGATTGTAGTTCTTCTAAGAAAGTGTAAAGGTTTCTCTTTGTGATCTTTAGATGGTGTGGATGAAAACTGTCCGGCTGCGTGAAGAGACACCTGTTTGCTGCTCAACAGTGGCTTTTTATAACTGCCCTTTTAATTTGTTTGAAAGAAACTTTCCTTAATAACCCTTCATCTGATCATTTAGGGCTCTTAAATCACTCACACATCTTTTGACAGTTTGATCATTTCCATCAGTTTTTGCAAAATATTAGTTGTTTTCATGCCTTTTGCAAGACGTTGCATGATTACATGCTTTACATCTTCAGATAGATCTTTCTTCCTCCCCATGATTGCATTAAAACAGTGACTTGGTTAATAATTTGGACCAACCTCTTTAAGCAGGTTTTCCATTTACCTAAGAAGACCAGGCAAACTATTTAACAAACCCATCTGAGACTATCTAAAAAGATAGAATCTTTTAGAATCTACAGTCTAATTGTTTATTTGACTGTCACTTAATTGCATAATAATTTGTAACACAGTGCATATTCTGTTAGAGTGTTACGGTCTGGTAACATCAGAGTTTGACGACCGTACTTGTGCAGGTTGTACAGTGGTTGGAGGTCTTTGTGGGGATCGAGCTGCTGTGCGGCCTGATTCCTGGTTCATCTTGGCCAGGACGATGGCAGCGATCAGCTGCCGGTCCTCCAGCTGGTGATCTCCGATCAGCTGCATCGATGAGCCCACCACCTACAGCCAAACACATGCATTAATACAGGAAGACCGATCGATCTGTCTGTAAACGTCCAGCAGGTGCAGCACAGTGGAACTGATGTCCATGCTTTCAGACTGAAGTGTGCTAACACAGAAAACAGTTTCCATAGCAACACTGCCACGTCATACTAAGAAATCTATGCTTTGATCATGATAGTTGATCTTCTGACCTGAGATTATTTGTCAGAGTTGAAGCCATTTGCCATAGACAAATATCTCTAAGCTAAAGGAAGAATGATGTCTGTTTTGGAGACAATGAGATGATTCTGTTATTGTGGCACGCCACTGGGAGAAAACAATCATGATCCTTCCATGATGGAAACTCAAAATATTGTCTTTTTTCTTCTTTTTTCTTTTTTTACCGCATCAAATCAAATTTACTGAAAGCACTGAAATTGAAGCATGTTTCTGAGAAATGATATTGTCTGGTGAGATCAAGAAATATCTCACTGTTGTCAATATCCACTCCCAAAGAGCCAAAAACTGCAACCTGTTCAACAGTCCTGAGCATCCCTATGTCTGATTAAGACGAGATGAGTTTCAATTTGTAACATTTATTATAGTGTGCAGTGGAAGCCGTACAATTTCTATGTGTGTGGAAGAGAGACAAATTTAAGTAATACTCTGATAACTCTTCTCATTCAAAATAATTTAACACACTAAAAAAAAAAAACGCTGTGTCATGAAGTGTTAGGACACAGCTTTGACGTTAGAGAAGCTGATTTCGACATGCTAACGGTTTGGATTCATCTTTTCAATGAGAAAAGGGAAGATGCCCAGCACTTCAAACTTTGACTTTGTTCCTCACACAAAGCTTCAGAAGACATGCAATGCTTGGTGCTAAAAACTCTGAAGTTATTTAATCACTGAAGTTATTTTGTTACAAAGAAATGCTTGTAACTGTGCTTTTATGTGCTGGTTACGTCTTCCACATTGCTGAGAGGTGGTTAGGTTTAGAGGTGGTTAGATGCTCAAAAATAGCCTGTTAATAGTGTAATGTAATTAAAAGTATTGTGTCTCTAAATCTATCTGGCTGTTATGTGATGTATTGTTTAAAATGGAATTGATTTATAGGGCTGGGATGGAGTTCTAAAATCTAAAATCATGACAGTACAACGTAACAAAACCAATTTATTTTTAGGTATAACAAAACATATTGCGGTTAAATCATTGTGAGCTGACATCACAATAGTGACGCCTGTAGCTAAATCATGCACCATATAGAGTAGTGCATAATATTTATGACATAATTTGTATTAACTGTTCCACATTTTTGGCAAAATTTGGTCTTAAATACTGAATATAAAGTGAATTACCTGCACGTGTGTGGATATTAGCAGGAAATTAAAAACTAGGAGTGTCCTTAAAATGTAAACACTTGAGTTCTACTTTTTCTCACCTCACATGCAATAATATAGAGGTCAGGTGGCTTTTGTAATGCTTGAATCAATGCTTGCATCACTATGCTCTCACCTCAGTGATATAGTCCTTTCCATCCTTTCCATGTATGGCTTTAACAGCACAGATGTCTAGACCTCCAAAGACATCTGCACAGGTGTCCACCCACAGCTTATATCTGCAGGACAGAAGAAGAGCTTTCACTTTCCAAATTCACAATGTCTGGTCACTTCCCAAAGACATGTGTTGAACTATTATCAGATTAACCCCCTGTTGAACACCCATTTCAACCTCCTGATCTACTTCAGTATTATTCCTACAGAACTGTCAATACTATTCATTGTGTTTCCTTCCTGCTACTGGATGTTGCATATTACATCACATTTATGAATTAAACTCATCTCTTGGTTATGTTACACTGGTCAGTATGGCAGTCATCTTGAACTTTCTAGAAATGCATTGTTTGCACTATTTATTATTTTTTTTATGCCCGCATTCAAGGTTGTTCAGCTGGTCATGTGATCTCAACATGAGGCGCCCCAAGATTATATTTTTAACTTTATGGTTTATGAAATTTGGATCAGTTAATTAATTATTAACTCACATAATATATATGCTCACAGATCATTTTGAATAACTGAATTAGCAACTAAGGTAAAAATGTACAGTATTTGCAGTGTACATCTGCATCATTTACAGTATATGTATAACTGGGCTGCACATGTGCAGTGTTTGTTTCCAGCACTACACTGATTGGACTAATATACTAACACAGTAGATTGTACTGCATGTTGGCTTGCTTATTTTCATCAAGAGCCTTGATAGCACACATAGATCTGGAGACATATATTGGATGTACGTTGTTCAGACGGCTGCAGTCAGATGTTAAATAAAGGTTTAGAAAATGTCTTTAAGCTGTTTATGATTTAGAATGCATGTAAAACTGCCTTCTTTTTTTTTTTCTTTTTTCAAACAGATGTTTTCCTGATGAAGCGCTTTTATACTTGGCACCTCTGAGTGATTACGGAGTTTTCGTTTTATCGGCTATTTCATCATGAATGTAGCATCTTTATATCCAATCAGTCATGTAATACACATACACGTTCCTGAACAAAACCAGGTCACACCTTGTCAATAAGACACTTGGCCCTTTTTAATGACATTTTATGACCTCCTTTCTGCTGTCATAATGCAATTTTTATTAGGACAATTTTTACATTATCTATTAAAGTTTACTAAAGCAGTGCACTAGCATAAAGATGCCATCAAAGGTAGCATACTGTACATGGACTTAAAGACACAGACCTCATAGAGTCTGTAAAAGCCTCAGTATATTTGGACCGATACAGTTTATCAAAAGCGTTTCGTTCTCTATTAATTACTCACTTGTCAGTCATGGCTACTTGCTCCAGCATGGCAGAGCCAGTGTTTGATTTCCAGTTGCCAGATATAGATGTTCTCCTGTGAATTGAAATCATTTATCATTGCACACATATCACATTAAGTCCATGCAGTGATTTCACCAATCATTATCAAAGAAATACTTCACCGAAAAAGTAATTTACTATTGCATGAAATCAGAAGATGTATCGACTGCTATTCCACGGAAATAAAGAGAGTCCGTGAGGTTTGGAATGACTTGAGGGTCTACCAGCTTGACATAGATGGTCTATTACTGTAAACTGTGTCGGTGCAGCTGTACTTACATGTAAGCTTTGTAGTCAGAACCGATCTTCTGGACCCTGATGTCATATTTAGCATCAATGAAAGGCTCTGTGGTCGTGTAGGTTTGAGTGATGGCCACAACACTTGCAATGTCTTGGAAGTCACTGTGATTGTCGACTTTCACCTGCCAAGGCAAAGTATTATTAATATGTTGTCATGTTGTTAATGGGCTGAGAGACATTAATGGATAAGTTAAGTGAGTAAGTTAAGTAAAATCAGCAGCTTCGAAAGAAGTATTATACACTTCTTCTGTCAGCCTTTTTAAAGGAAAAAATGTAATCCCTTCCCAAAACCAAAGTCATTGTAAATACACTGGGTCTCATTCACTAATGGTTAAATGGATTATTAGAACATTTATAACAAAAGTTATTGGTGAATTATGATTTGTGAATATGTTTATATTTCAGATTTCACACACAAATGTGTTGCTACACACTGAATGAGACCCAACACCATTGTGACTGATAACTGATACAGTACAGCAGTCCACACAAACTAACTGAATTCAGTGTCTAATGGAGACCATCAAAATAAAGTGTAATCAAAACACGATAGTATCTTATATGATATATGATACAGTAAAGCGGTCTAACATTAAAATAGAGAGAAAATGAATGAATCTAATAACATTGAATAAATAAATTTAAATTTAATGAAAATATAAAAATGAAAGCTAATTCAAATTATTAATGAACACTATAATAATATATAAATAATAATAAAGTAACACGTGCACATGTATAAAATACTTCACTCAGACATTCTGAAGAACTCTTTTAAAAATGAACCAATTATTTTAGCATACCTTCCCCATTCCAGAATGAGCATGTCCGATCTTCACCACCGCAGGGAATGTTGGCATTGAGATCTGAAACACAGATTCATTGTTTTCATTGTTGACTTTCATTAATAAACTTATCCATGTTTGGATTAGTTACTGACTTCATTGAAGGATCCAGGAACTGGTCACTACGTCATTTAATCCCAACTATAGGCCAGTAAATCTTTCATTGTTCAGTTCCTGTTAGTCATTTATTAGCATTACTGCCGTGTAGTGCTTCAGACTGGCTCATCATATCCAGTCTAGCAATCAAACATGTGTGAACAAGACAAGTTTTGTGTCCTAAAAACCAGCAATTGATTGTTAAAACTGCATGCAAAATGACAACCAATTTGACTTCCATAATCAGACATTTATGAGTGCAACACATTTGTCTTAAATAATAGGGATTTTTTGTTTGAAATGCATGATTTATGAAGATTCGCTTTTCTCCACGGGGAACTGATAGCATAAAGATATTGGAGTCAGATCTGAACGGAGGAGTCAGATCTAAAAACGGACCACATGGTGTCTTTTTTCTGAAAAACTCCTGTGACTGAGGTGCATCTCCAAACCAATCCTAGAGTGTAAATCACCAATACCAACATGTGTGTGTTTGTGTGTGTGCATCCGTGTGTTTGTAGAGGGTGGGGTTTGTTTAGTTAGAAGGGTGGTCCTTTCCTCAGCCAGAAATGAAAGCTATAAGACACCCGCAGAGCCTAGAGAGAGATCATCTCTACAGACGGAGGGGACGAATCATTCAGGGCCACAAGAAGTGTATTTCATATAGTTAATCATTTCTCTGGTGCTGGCAGAGTGTGAGCATGTCTGCTGCTGTGACTCTAGGGCTGCTGTTCTTCCTGTCTGCGAGACTGAACAAGCAGGTGGCCGAGAGCTGCAGCTGTTTTCCAGGACACCCTCAACAGATGTTCTGCATGTCTGACATAGGTACGTCAATCAATCAGGAGTTTATGCTCTTTTATTTTCATAACTTTGCCAAAATGAATTGCTGGTCTTCAGGATGGTGTGACAAATCTATCAAGAACATTACACTGTTACAGTATAATATTCCATAAACTTTTGCATTAAATAAAATACCTGTTATCAGAACCCACATTATGTCCATCAACAATGAGGACTAGCAAGAAACGGCTAAATCTCAACATGTGTCAAACATATTAAACTTGTAATTATTGTAAAAATACAATAATATTATCAGAATCAAGGTGATATTTGGATGTTGCCTCATTAAGGAAAGAGCAGTCACCTTATTTTACAATGATCTGGTGTAACAATTAACCTTATTATAACAGCATAATTACACAGTAGTCAGAAGCTGCGCTCAGTTCTCTGTTGTTATGAATAAGCTGATGTTCAAACTGCTCACAGTTCAACGATCTAGTTTCTTGGTCGCTTTGAAGTGGCATTTACCTTTTAATTAGCTCTGGTTTTGGATTTAAAAATAGGTGCATTGATTTGTGATGTGATTGATATAATTTGAACTTCAATAAAGTCATGATTGAGGTCATTGACTATTGAATTGGCAAGAACCAAATGCTTTCTTATTGGATTATAACTTCTATTTGCTGTCAGAAATCCAAGTTCATTCATCATTGTGGAAACACAACTGACTTATTACAGAGTCAGTCTCTTACAGCTTAAACAGGGGGTCTAGTTTTGCAGGACAAAATATCTAGTCTAAATATCTTTACACTAAGTTCAATTTACCAGAAGAAGTAGTGTAGAAATAAGGTAAGACTTGGTTTCAGAGAATCTACCTTATCTAGTCTTATTCTTTAGTTTTTACTAACGAAAGTGAAAGTGTTTTTACCTACAAGTGAAAGACGTCTAGTCAAAAGAAAAAAACAAAACAAAACAAAACATTGATATTCAAGATGTATTCTCTGAAACCAAGTCTTAATGTCTTATATATTTTGATTCTCAGGTAAATGTATCTTATTTTAAGAATGTTGAGATATTTCCTCTCATCTATATCAGATATTTATATTAAAGATGTTTTTTATGTCTTATATATTTTGATTCTCAGGTGAAAGAGTTGGTTTGAATCCCTGTGCGCTTTCAGCTGCTTTGGCATTCCATTCTTTGATCTGGTTTACAAGTGCCAGTATCGTTTAAATTTTAAAGGAACAATCTGTTATGGTTGTGTAAATGACATAATTCTTTCCATTTCCTCTCATCTATATCAGATATTATCTGATTTTTGCAGTGCACTCGTTTAAATGTTCTGAGAATGAAAGAGTTGGTTTGTATGGCATGGAATGACGGGCATGAAACACACAGATTCCTGTAGTATTCTTTGAACGAATACAGTAAATCCACATAATCCCTCAACTAGAAAACAACTATGGCATCAGTGTACCATCCCTCTCATTTATAACCCACAGATGTTTTATTTTAAAGGAACAATCTGTTATGTTGTGTAAATCAATGACAAATTCTTTCATCTAGGCAAACTGAACTCCTAGCAAAAGATGTCAGACGGTCAAATAAAGTAGTCTGAGAGGACCTCTTTCAGCGAATCATTTTCATTTAATTACACTAAAATGTCAAGTAGTGTAAGCAAGTAAAAAGATATAAAATATTTTTCCTTACTTGAACCCATTTGTATTGAAAAAGAGTGAATTATGTCAATTAGTGTATTTTTAAAATTGTTAATTGGTGAATTAGATTAAGATGATTAGTTATTGCAAGAAAAATATATATGTGCCCTTAAAACAATAAAAATGTCTAAAATTTAGTTTAATTTTTAATAAACCATGAACTTTTTGGACAACCTAAGCTTACCTTGCCACTGTCGTGAGTTGTTTGAGGGCAGGAAAAAGTTGAGGATCGTTTAGGAGGAAACACTCGTAAGACATAAGGTTAATTTGGAAGTGTAGTGAGTTGTTTGGTTGAGGGAAGTTTTTGAGGATAGTTTCGTAAGCACAAGCGTTTGCTTAACTGCTAACACTTTATTTTGATGGTCACACAATAGACAGTCTACTGACTACAGTATGTACAGTTGAAAAGTCTAAAGTCTACAGTTGCAGAACGTCTAAAGAGGAACATCAAAATACAGTGTTTAACTTGAACTTTAATTATGGTAAAGGTATATATGTATAGAAAAAAACAGGAACTAAACACATGAAAAGAGAAACCATGAACAACAGAACAAAGTAAACTTCAAAATAAGAACCTCTGAGAAATAACACAGGCAAAAACATGACAGTCCGACGAAGAAAGAGACTATGAGGGAGCCAGAAAAGAAAGAAACCACAGCGAAGCTGGTAGGGGTTGCAAGACAGAGTCCTGGGCTAAGAAGGTTGAGGTGAAACCAAATGGTCACTAGTTCCTGGCTGGGCCCATGACGCCGAAGACCATGATGGTTGGGCTGGCTAGGACACGTTAAAGCTGGGGTCTGGAGAGGCCTGGACTTGGCATAACTAATGAAGGAGATGGAGCTAGGAGGCTGGGCGGGAACAGTGGAGAAGAAAGATCAGGGAACTGGTCAGAACCCAAGTGATGGGGATGGCTTAGTAGTGGGAGCATGAGTTGGAAACCCCTTCTGGGGTGTTCAGCTCAGTAAGTAAGGGGGTGCACTGATTCAGAGGCGGTCAATTTGGTGGGTATGGCACACTGACTCGGGGTCTGCAGCAGCCATCAACGGTGACTCAGGGTCCACTGCAGGCATTTTTGCCGGCTCTGGGTCCATGTCGGCTGTCTTTGTCTGATTTTTTTTATCCTCCTCACCCATGGTTAAATCCTCTGGTCAAAATGCCCATATCTTAAAATTATGTCAGCGTCACTCGATACTCATATAGGATGGATTTCAGTGGTTCATTCAGTCCAGCAACTAAGAAAGGAATCAGTGAAACATCAGAAAATGTCGTACTGATATGGTCCCCGAGTGAGAAATCCTTTTTGGCGAGAATGATGAAAAAATGGACAACGAACAACTGAAACTGAAGGCTATGATTACATCAGTCCCAAAATAAGAAACTACATGAGACACAGGTGAACAAAATCGGTAACTATCAGTAACAAATGAGAATGTATTCAGAAACCTAGAAACCAACAAAACAGGAAAATAAACACAGGAAAAGAGAAACCATGAACAACAGATAGAAATAAACACAAAACACAGGCAAATCTTGACATCCATCGCAAAAAAAATGTATTTATAAAAAGGCTTAATGACCTTGAACCACAGTCATGAGAATCTGCTGGACTTCTGCATGTTATATACCACGACTCTGATTGAAAATGGGACACAAGCTATTAGTTGAAATTCAAAATAATGTTCACATACAAGACAATAAAATATAGTAAAATGTACCAAATAAAGCCAGATTAAAGCTGCTAGATATATTTTAAGAGCTCTTGTTGCATGTGGGTTATCTGGAAGAGAATTCAAAACCTCTTTTTCAGCTACAGTAAATATCAGGTACATCTAGCTGGATTATGTATTTAGTATTTAGTACTTTCTTCTTTGTATCACAATGTATTCAAATATGTCACAATGTATTCACAATGTATAGATAGATAAATAGATAAATAGATAGATAGATAGATAGATAGATAGATAGATAGATAGATTGATAGATAGATAAACATGACTGTGTAAGTGTGTGATTCTAAAAGAAGAAATTGATTTCACTGAAATGATTCCTTTTAATACTTTCAGTGTCACACACTAGTAATAACAACTAACTCATTTCTGATTAGTGATGCGAGCTGAGGTAACTGGGGAGAAGATCATACAGAGCGATGACAATACACCTGGCATGGGAAAAATTCAGTATGAAATCCAAGTTATAAAGGTGAGCTAAAGTACTTGATGATCACATAAATGTTCTGCAGGGAATATTTTTGCTATTTGGCCTTCCGTCCAAGTAGTCCATCATTTAAATGGAGGCAGAGTTACAATCTCTTTGGGATTCTTGTGGATTAACTGGTAGAGTATAGACTGATAAAGGCAGAATGGGTATCTAAATATGAAAAGACAGTTCAGATTAAAGAAAAAAAATGTTCACAGATATGCATAATAAAAACGGTGACTATTTACACTAAGTAACAACTCTGCCACCCAGATTGGCTAGTAGCACAACATTAGTCTGGTCAAACCAAACAAACGTATTACAAAACTCTTTTGGCTAGCCAGAAACTGTGTCAAGTCATGCCACCTCTATTTATATAGCACATTATACAATACAAATTGTGTCAAAGTAGCTTTACAGTGTTAAACAGGAAAATACATTGTCAACAATGCAAGAGGACAACAACAGTCTATTTTTTTAGTTAAAGTCAGTTCATTGATGATTCAGTGATTTCATTATCCAGTTAAACTCTCTTCCTATCATGTCTGTGCAATCAACCCGAAAATATTGCCAGAAATGAAGTGTCACCAAATAAACAAGCCAAAGGCAACAGTGGCAAGGAACGAAAAATGCTCTGGTTACTAACATAACTTTGGTTCCCTGAGATAAGGGAACGAGTGTTGCATTTAACACACTTATGAGAAAACTCCTGTTGACAGCTGGTTTGTTCACATTCATGTAACTGCAGAAACAAATGGTGCATCCACCCGCCAAAATGGGAGGAGCTGACTTCTATGTAATTGGGCTCAGGGCGTCATTCAACAGAATATTTTGACCGTCAGCAACAGCCATCGACTCGTATGCAGTCTTATAGCATGGCAGCTTACACAACACTCATTCCTTTATCTCACGGAACTGAGGTTACATTAGTGTCCGGAGCATTCCCTATTTAACTTTTTCTCCTGTTGCATGCTTATGGGGAATGCATCCAATAGCGCCATGCCATAAGCCAGTGCAGAACTAAGCCGCTCTGCGAGCTCAGCCCCACAGCGCCTGTAATGAGGGCTCCTAAAAAGCATGATGAGTTTTTTAATTATGAGACCCAAGCCACCCAGCTGGGGACTACATAGCAGAACCCTTTCCACACACAGAGGGGATTAGGTGAATTAAGCACACAAAATCTGTGCCTAGAGAGCAGGGACATCTAAGTTGGAAAACAGGGCTATGGCATCAACTATTCAGTGAGACAGTCTCTGCTTTGTAACCGGCAGCCCTTTAGAGGGGCCTCTGAAGCATACAAAGAGCTGCTTTGAGTGCCAAAACGGGCAAGAGCACTCAACATACACACTAAGAGCCCAAACACTCTAATACACCTTTTCTACCAGCATGAACCAGGTGCTAGTTCAGAGCCAGTGCTATTGCTGGTTCGGAGTTGGTTCAACTAGCGAGCCTTCTAAGAACTGCCTTTCCACGGGCTATCCAAAAGCATAAAGAAAGTCGTCTGCTTTCCAATCACTCCTGCGGCAACCTGACTGGTCCGTGAAGCACCGATGCAGCCCGAACAAGCTTAAACACACAATCAACAGTGATAGATGCTGCATTGTTATTGATGTTCATGGCTTTGCAAACCAAAATCGATATCCATACATGGTGAATTCAACATGTTTGTGTTTAGCTGCTATTTCAAAAATGGCAGTCAAAGGTTTCTGTTTGTCTTGTTGGTCACGGTAACTCCTCCCCCAGCCCCTGACACAAGCAGTTCTTACTTCTTGACCAGCAATGGTTTGGTGCCACTGGTGCTTTGGGTGTTGAATGACAAAGAACCAATTTGAAACTAGACTCTGGCTCCGAAGCAGCCCAAAGAGGCCAAACATGCAGGCTCCACAGCTCTGGCCGGGGATGCCAAATCATGTCTCTTGGTTGTGAGAGGAGGTCTGTCCTCAATGGTATCTGCCAAGGGTCTGCCAGTAGTGCCTGAATCAACTCTGGGAACCACGTCTGATTCCTCCTGAGTGGGGTCACCAGGAGGACTGAGCATCTGACTCCCCTGACACGTCTGATGACCTGAGGAAGCAGGGAATCTGAGTGGAAGGTATACAAACGAGTGATGGGCCAGTCCTGGGCCAGGGCATCTTGCTTGCTTCCTCTGAAAGTAAATTGGGCAGTGAAAGAGGTCTACCTCTGCCTCCCCGAAGACAGGCCAGATCATTTGAACCATTTGGGGAAGCAGTCTCCATTCTCCTGGTGCTACATTGCCCCTGAACAGTATGTAATTCATAATACGGATTCCTATCTGTCTCAGAGGGGAAAGAGCCACATCCACGCACTTGTGCAGGGGCCAGAGACAGTTCTGAAATGAGGGGCTATATGGATGTGAAAGTAAGCTTCTTTCAGATCCATTGATAAAAACTAGTCCCCAGGGCATATTTACGTGAGCATCTGTTTCAAAGTCAACATCTTAAATGGCTGCTTCATAAGCATGCAGTTCAGATGCCTGAGATTGAGAATGGGCCTGAGCTCTTTTGGGAATGAGGAAGTAGCGGCTGTAAAAGCCTGACTCACTGTTTGTCTGAGGAACTGTCTCCAAGGCTCCTTTTGCTTGCAAGGCTTGCACTTTGGACTGGAAAATGTATGCATCTCTCTCCTGTACCGAAGTTTGAATAATACCTCTGAAGCGAGGTGGCCTGTGTGTGAACTGGAGCGAGTAACCTCATTCTGTGATGTTTAGAACCCAACTTGACACATCCACAATGGCTTTCCAAGCCTAGAGCTGGGTGGCAAGTGGTCTTAGTTTCTCGATTGGCAGGTCACTTCATGAGGTGGTAAACTGACATTTGTGTTAATGAGAAGAGGAGAAATGCTCTTTTGAATATGTGGGTCCACTATCACAGTGGTAATTTTGTTGGGCATGCACTGAAGGGCAGGTCCAATTTGAACAGAGCTTCCAGGGAATGGAGAGCAGATGCGAGCTCTTTTTGAGGAAAGTCCAGCCTTAGCTGGACCTGATCCTCACCTCTTCCTCTGCATACTGATCAGGACGGCTTTTGAGGCTCCAGATCCAGCATCACTCGTGGGCGGGGTGCTTGGCAGTTGGGAAATGGGCAGCATTTCGCCGCCAGAAAGTGATGTGCAAGCCCAGGCTCAGTTTTGATTTAGGCCGGGTCATTGGGGGTGTGGCTTTAGCAGGTTGATGAGTATATGGAGCCTTCTGGCAACTTCCGCCGAACTAGATCACTTTGCAGGAAGTGACACATGGCCAGCGATGACTGAGCACTGCCAATAAGGAGTTCGGCAAATCCATTCACAGCAGGGCCAAACAGTCTCTTAGGAGAGACAGGGGATTCCAGGAAGGCAACCCTGTCAGCGTCCCTGATCACTCTCAAATTTAGCACCACCAAATTGGCTGTGCCCTTGCAAATTGCTTGCGTAGTTGCCTCTGTACCTCGCAGAACCAGGTCTGTGTGCACCTCCTTAAAGGCATCAGGACTTGGGCCAGACTCGTCCATATTGCGGAGAAGCTTGGCCTGAAACACTTGTAGCACTGCCATTGTTTGAAGCGCTGAGCCAGCCTGGTCAGCATGAATAAGCTCTATTTGCTAGAGGTCATCCTGCAGGGCTTAGATGGATGCACTGCATAGGCTTTTACCCCCCAGGACCAATGGAAGGACAGATGTGCAGCGAATGCATCTTTGAGAGGGGGGGCTTGTCATATCCTGTTTTCTTCAACAAGATCCTCTACAGCCTTGGTGAGAACACGGATCAGCTCACTGTCCACGCTGGGCCATGTTGGCTGAGATGAAGAAAGGGTGTCAAGATCTTCGTCGGAACACGCCCACTCCTCTGTGTCAGATGTCATGCAGGGGATCTGAACATTTGCAACAACATCACAGTGAAATTGTGAAATCAGAAAATGTGCTATTTTTAATCCGCTGGATGGCCAGTTGGCGATCTTCCGCTGCCAGGGGCTCTTCTACAGTGAGCAGCAGGCTGAGCTTCTTGCTTCGGCTTCTTTCTTCAGAGTAAAGCGAGGACATGCTCTTCATCACTGAAGGAGAAAATTTCTGATAAATGGCACTTTGGCTCTCCCCTTTTGGCGGGTTGGAGCTCCATTTATTCATGCAGTTACACAAACGTGAACAAATCAGGCTTCACTATCAGAGTAAACACGAGATTCCCCATAAGCGTGTCAAACGCAACAGAAGAGACCATTCAATAGGAAACTGATGAAGACTAAAGTTGATGCAATTAGCTTTTAGTGACCCAAGTTCAAATCCACCTTTTTCCAATCTCTCTCTGTGCCCATCCTATGTCAACTTACAGAGGCAACTTACAGATCCAAAATGGTTAGGTTTAGGTTTAGGTTTAAGATTAATTATGATATACATCTATACTGTATATACATTACAGTGCACTAAGGTTCAAATGGCCAAATAAAAATGTAATATGGTGACTTTGCAAAAATGATAGGAATAAAGGCTACCAGCAACCAAAATTTTGTTTTTGCAGGTGTTCAAGGGTTTTGATAGAATAAAGGAAATTCAACATGTCTATACGAACGAGATGTCTTCCATGTGCGGTACTAGACTGGGTCGTGGACAGTATCTGCTTTCAGGTAAAAGCATTTATAATGTTTTAACAAATTACCACATTTTTCTTGGAGTTTTGAAATGAGAGTTTATTGTAAATAAAGAAAAATCCTTTGAGAACGGAAAAGGTATTCCTATAGTCTAGAAGATAATTTATTACCTCTAAGGCCAAACTCAAGCTGTGTTTCTACTGTCTGGCCAGTAGTCCCACAGCGCTACTGTAAAACCTGCCTCCACAGAACAACATCACACAAATCAACTCCATTAGGGCTTTTAAGTCCAAAGACTTACATATTTAGAAAAATACTAATAATGTTTATGCCATATTTCTTTATAAAGAACAATCAATCATATAAATTTTCCACTAAATAATGCAACCTGAGGTTTGAGCTGACAAATCTGGAAATCTGGAGTTATGATGTAATTTATTAAATATGTGGATGCAAAAGTCAATTACCAACAAAGACACAGGGAAGAGACAGAAGAAATATGAAATTGAATAAATAGACAAGTATATGTTCTTCAGCTAGTCTCTGATATTTTCATGAGTTCAATGGTTAGCATACATTGTCTTTAGCATTGTGTGTAATTCTATAAAAAATACATTTCTGCCTCATATGGTGATTACCATCGGATTGCAAGTTATGTCAGACACTTGCTGAGTTTTGCAATGAAAATCGTTTAAATGTCTCAAAAGTTTACATTATAGCTGGTAGCCTGATATGAAACATGGGAGATGAGCAACAGTTCTGACCATCTCCTGACTTATATAAACCTACATATTCAAACTGATCTGTTCCTAAACACTGTGAGAGGGTGATTCACTGGCTAACATTATATAGGTGGACCTCAGGGAAAATAAAACAATATTGAAATTTGTTATACTGTATGTTTTTTATCTCACAGGAAGCAACACCCCTGATGGTATCTTTGTTACACTGTGCAACAATCTTGCACTCTGGGACAGACTCTCCTTAATACAAAAAAATAACATCGAAAACACATATCTGATGGGCTGTAACTGCACGGTAATAAAATATGTCATATATTTATTTTAACCCAATTGACAATGATCCAGACATTATGACCACTCAATTACCAAACAAAAATATCATGTCATTCCACTGAATTACTTTTCTGTACATGTAATATTAACCAATGTTATCAAGGGACTTGATAATACACACGGACAGGACAATAGGGGTTATGTGCAACAGACTTCCGTATTCTGTTAACCAGGTCTCGTCGTTTCTGGTTCAAGCGTTTTGCATATGCTTCGTTAAATATGAAGCAGTTTTACTCAAGATGTCTTCAAAGTAGATACCAAAGATTATCATAACCAATGTCCATCACATATGTGGACTGATATCTAAAAGTTTTTTTTATTTTTATTCTTTTCACTAACATTTAGATATAAAAATTAAATAAAACGTCAACAATAAAAACAGCTAGCTAGTTTAACTGATTATCTTAAAGGCCATAGATATCGCTATTATTAATTATGGCTGTTAGCACATTCTCTGGCAGGTGGAAGCAATGAGACCTGTTTTCTGGGTTTGGTCAGGTGACGTTCAACATATACCCTATAGCCAATAAAAAAAAAAATTAAATTAAAAAAAACACAATAATCGAACTTAGAGAAAGTTTTCAGTGACTAGTTCACCTAGCCGTGCCTTTAGTTTAAAAAAAAGACTCTTATTTATGGCATGTAGCCCATTCAAATAGCTGTTTTCTATTATTCCTTGAGCATTATACAACTGTCCCATAGAATGCACAGCTGCAATGGTAGGTATACCTTATTTATGATAACTCTTATTTATGATGGTTTGAATAAACAAAAATTTGTCATACTTTAGTTTGGGGACCAATTTTTACTATGGCAAACTCCTAATTTGCTGTTTATAAAAAGTTTAGGTATGGTGTGGATTAAGGGATCTAAAATATGGTCATGCAGAATAAGGCATTAACATTATATTGCAGTATACTAATCTCTGAAACTGTCTTCTCTACAGATTTCTACCTGCTTCGAAAAGCCCTGTAAACCCAGCACAAAAAATGAGTGTATACTGACAAACTTGTCATCCTTATGGTCATTTAAGAATGGAGAACCAATTCTCGAGTCTGCCTGCATCAGACACAGCGATGGCTCCTGCGGCTGGTATGAAGGAACCGGCAAACCTTCTGAAAATGACACCATGAATGTGTCTGGTGTCTGATGGCCAAGAGCACGAGTGGGTTTCGCTGTAAAATAAGTTGCTTGATGCTGTCCGAGAAGACAGAAGATGTAAACAAATGTAAACACATGCAAGCCCTTTAACCTGCTATACTTTCTTATAGACACACAGAACACCTTAAGGCCCATTCCCACCAAGGACGATAACTATAAAGATAACGATAAAGATATAGTTCTAAAAAATTTTCTCAGTATTAAAGAATAGCAGAGTCCACACCACAACTGTAACGATAAAGACAAAGAGAAACGATATTGTTGGAATCATTTTCACTACTTTTTACAGGGCCACAGACCACTCTAGCTTTGCCTGGCTAATCAGTGACTTGCATTATAATAAACAGTGCTGGATTTTTAGCATGTCATATTTATACTACAATATGATGACATATCCTCTCCATTAGGTCCCAATCATTTGATTTTCTATTTAAAAATGAATAAAGAAAAATGAAGAAGCTAATTCAGCTTGCTTGCTTTTTTGGATAAAAAATTGGTTTATGGCTTAAATGGTTTATTTGCATGCATCTGCTGTAACACAGACACAAATTACAAAGAATGTGCAATTGACCTTACGCACATTTACAGGCCTGAATTAATCTTTACAATTTTACTTTTTATCTGTATTATATTTTCTTGGTGTATTTGAGCGTTATTTTTTAAAGTAATAAATTGTAAAACAACAACAACAAAAAGAGACGACGTGAAATAAAAAATGACAGGAATTAAGGAAGCTGCCAGTGGTGTTATAACAAAGTTCGTAGATCGGGGAAAAAGGAGGCTGGAACCGGTGAACATTTAAACAAAAACTTTAAAGGGATACTCCATCATTATTTACTTATCCCCATGTCGTTCCAAACCCGTAAAAGCTTTGTTCGTCTTCGGAACACAATTTAAGATATTTTGGATGAGGCTTGTGACTGTCCCATAGACTGCCAAATAAATAACAGTGTCAAGGTCCAGGAAAGTATGAAAAGCATCGTCAGAATACTCCATAATTGCCAAAATGGCGCAACGCTGATTTGGAGAGACACAGAGGAGAGGAATTGTTGAATAAAGTCCTTATTTTTGTTTTCTTTGTGTAGAAAAATTATTCTCGACGCTTCATAACATTACGATTGAATCACTGATGGCAGATGGAGTATTCTGATGATGCTTTTCATACTTTCCTGGACCTTGACACTGTTATTTATTTGGCAGTCTATGACACAGTCACAAGCCTCCTGATTTTCATCCAAAATATCTTAAATTGTGTTCCGAAGACGAACGAAGCTTTCACGGGTTTGGAACGACATGGGGGTAAGTGATTAATGATAAAATTTTCATTTTGGGATGGAGTAATAATAATAATAATAATTTTAAATTATCAAATAAACAAACACAAAACGGAAGTAAAAGCAGCAGCCCCTCATGGAAGACTGCCGCATTAAACATAATAAAACAACAACATAAATAGTCCAGGCTTGGTCCTCTCTCGTCCTCCACTTTCATCACTCCTCCTTTTATCCCTCCAGAGCTCCTCCATGGGACTCGAGACTGGTGAGTGATGCAAGTGTCGCTCATTATCATTTACTCCAGTGCTGTTTTTATCTCTCGACACGGTGAAGCAACAGTTTATGTTTTGCAATATTTTAGTCGCATGGTCATTTGTGATGCATCATGCTGATTGCATAACAGTGTGACATCAGCATGAGACCAAGGCCATGTTGGCCAAGTTGCAGTAACAGTACAGATGAGAAACATATTTTTTTACAAAAATGTAAGTTTTCAGTTCATCAGGAGATGTCTGTCTAATTGCGAAAAAAAAAAAATAAGAAAGAATGTTAAAATAGTCAAAATTTTAAAAGAATGTTAAAAAGGTTAAAAAATAAAAATTCTGTCATTACCCTCATGCCATTCTAAACCTGTATATTTTGAGAAATATTTTAGAGAAATAATATTTTTGTGTGTGTGTCAATTGTCATGAAAATTGTCTCGTTAGTAGTATTCTTCCAAATTTGTTGTATGGATTCCGAACGACACAAAGGTGAGACAGACATTTAAATTTTTGGGTGAACTATCCATTTATAAGTATCTATTTAAACGATTCATTTAAATCCAAGTTGTAGATGACTTTTCTTCAGTACAACAGTAAAGACGAGTTTTAGTTGAAACCGTGGTCCTTGGTGATTCATAAAACACAAGTCCATGACTATACTATAAGTCCTGATGATATATTGAGGTTTTATGAAGTAAAACGATCTGTCTGTGCAAGAAACTGAACATTATTTACAACATTTCCACCTGTAATCCAGAGCATCAGTCAAATGGGAAAGTCCAAACAATTTGACGATTCAAGAAGGTCATAAAGAGATCGTAAAACTAATCCATATATATTGAAATTATATAATTGTTTAGGGTGAGGGTGAGCTAATGATGACAATTTTCATTTTTGGGTTAACTATCCCTTAAAAGTACCCAATAACGATATGAAACATCGATGTTTTACATGTCTAAAGCATATAACATGAATAAACTAGTCTTCATCAGCTCATCTTTTTACATAAACCATAAGAAACCATAAGAATGTCTCCGGTTACTTGTGTAACCTCAGTTCCCCGAAATGAGGGAACGAGATGTTGCATCAGAAGCTGACATTTTGGGGAAAAAGTTTTCTCCTAGAAATACTAAAATGTCTGATTGAATTACACTATTGCCATGCAATAGCCAATGGCATTGAAGTGAGCGAATTCAGGGGAGCCACAACCCCTATATAAGGCAGTGCTGAACATAATTTTCACACAACCTTTCAACTGAATAAGCAAGTTATGCTAAATAATAAGGCATGATTGCGACATCTTGTTTGCTCATTTCAGGAAACCAAGCTTATGCCAGTAACTGGAGACATTCCCTTTCAATATGTCTTTTGATGTCACATCAGAAGCTGGTGCTTTGGGGAACGTGTCAAATCACACAGTAAATATTAAGACATTAGCCAAATAGTATAAACATACATATCTTTGGATAGTAGAACACCAGCATTCCTGGGGTTCCTTGTAAAGAATTTGACCTGTTATGATGTCTATGCTATCAGACCTAAGGGACTTTAGTGACCCTGCAGTCACCCAGGCCAAAATCCAAGCAGAACTCATAACTGAAACAGCGTGCATATCGCCCACTTGCTTTACTGATACTGGTGCTAGTAAGTGGTGTCTCATAACGGAGCACTTTTGATGAAGCCGACTGTAGCACTTCAAATGGCATCAAAGGTTTTAGGACCACCCTTATGAAAAGAAGTTTATTCAAGTGTGCTATTAGTATACTTCTTTTAAACTAAAAATAGGAAAGTATGCTTTTAGTTTCCTTTTTATGTACTTCTCAGAAATGGGCTTTATGTACTCCTCAGAAATATACTTAAAATGACATTCAAGTATACGTGACTTCTACTTACAAAAAGTCTAAATATATTTGTGCTATACTTGTGCTACTAGAATCCGTGTTTTCATTGTTATATGGTAGAGGGCGCTAGTACACATCTTCTGTACAAAATATCCAAAAAAACAGAAGCGAAGAAGAAAAAGAAACAACAGATACTAACACATGTAATCTAACACGATCATCTGACATTAAACAGCATCAAAACTGTAACTTTATGGAATAAAATGTCGACCGATGAAGAGGAAATAATTACAGTCAAGCTTTGGGGTATTGATCGACTCCATCTACGTTTTGATTATCATTCTGAATTTTGTTTATAGTCTTTTTTCAACAAAATATATGCTTTTTGGTATTTAAATAGGGACATAGTAGTATAGATAAAGTATGATGTAAAGTTCACTTATAGAAAACTTATGAGTATACTTGCAGTATAAAACTACTAAACTAGTAGTTTACTGAGACTATACTTCAAAGTGTACAAAGTATTTAATTAGTAAACTATCAGTATACCTATAAGTTCACTTTTAGTATAATTGCAGTACAAACTACAAACATAGAGGTAAACTAGTTGTGTACTCAATGTTTGCTGCTGTTATACTTAAAGTATACTTAAAATATACTTGAACTTTACTTAAGTATACTTAATAAAATAAACTTGAAGTATACTACTTTTTGCTAAGGGCGAGGCCAAATCCTAAGTGGGATTCAAATAAATATGACCATCATGTCATTCCTCATTAACTGGAATCAGGGACTTCACAGGGTCCACCTTCTTTAAGTTGCACCAGTTCTCATAAATTCTGCCCAAACAAGCCCAAACACACAATCAATAGTGGTGAACATTGTATTGCTATTGATGTTCATGGCTTTGTGAATCTACATAGACATCCAAACACTGCGAATTCAACGTGTTTGTGTTTAGCTGCCATTTAAAAAATGTCGGTCAAAGGTTTCTGTTCATCTTGTTGGTCACGGTAACCCCATCCCCAGCCCCTGATGCAAGCGGTTCTTACTTCTAGACCAACAATGGTTTGGTGCTACTTACAAACCACTTTTCCTGGTTCGGAGCTGGTGCTTTGGCTGTCGAAAAACAAAGAACCTATTTAAAATTAGGCTCTGACTCTGAACCAGCACTCAAACTGCCATGGTGGAAAAGGGGTCTCAGATAAACAATGTCAGAAAGCATCTGTGATTAGGGGCTGTCTGAACATGAGTGTAAACATAATTCAGGTCCACTGATATAACACAGTCCCATGGCCAATATGTACAAGTGTCCATTTTGGTGCTCATTTTAACAACGTTACAGAAGCTGCAGCATTTCTTTGAATGAGAGCAAAGTGGAATTTGTCATAGCCGCACTGCCAGACCTATTTGAACATCATCGGTTAATGACAACAAAGTTGTGGCAGTCCTAGCACTATTGCCTGTATCACAGTAACGCTGAGCTATCAGACCTGGTTGTATTCCACACCTTAATGACAGGAAAAGCAGCAGCAGTGTTGGTGCTTTAATCATCACAGGACTTATCGATATAATCCCTAAATATCTATAAAACAGCAGTCATGCCGGGGTCGCAGATATTTCTTAGCTCAAACTCAGCAGGGAAGTAATTATAGCTTGGGAATGCCCCTATGAAAAGTGGGCTCACATCAAAATAAAGCTCATCTCCGCTCCCCAAGCAAAGGATATGATGGGTGGTTGAGTAGCAGAAGCCTGTGATACTAAAATCAGTAGGAACTATAATCAGCAAATCATCCAGCATGCAAACTCCACTAATTCTTTAGGGGGGAAAGCTGTGTTCACGCATTCCATGAATGCACACATTCTTTGGAAGGACTGCGAAGTGGTACGCTGTACCCATGAAACAATCTCAGAAACACTCGTGATTCTGAATATGAAAGACAATTAGTCCTCCAGCCAATCAGAGATATGATCTGATTCAGCACAAACTCAAGTTTGGTAGCTGACTCAGGCTCTATGCAAGAGGATGAAGCTTGGTTAGACCACAGCTGCACAGAGCACATAAGATAAAGAACACATAAACAGCAACACAGCCAGTGTCTTATCCTAGGAGGGCTATGAGCATCGTCATCGTCAGTGTACGCAATGGTAGTGTAAGCAAAACTGCATGCATATAGGAAAAACAGTGCTAAAGCTGGTGCTTATCACAGAAGACAACGAATGGAGGCATCACCTGCATGTATAGGAAGGTGACGAGTGGCTCAAGTGCTTAGGCTCTAAACATGACAGACATCCGCTCTGAGGTGGGAGGCTGTTTATATTGTGTGAATGAGCAACTGGAGCATTTTGAGCTTTATGCAAGACGGTGTGTTGCTTCAAGATGGGGACATCTGAATATATTAACAGATAGCGGATGAAGTGTTTTGTGTTCTGAGTACAGTTTATATCAGGTCCTGAAGGTTCAGCGGAGGAGTCTGAAACTGTCCCTGTGGAAGAGCACAGATAGTTCATGTGGAATCAAGGCACACTGATACTGAATCAGCATGACCTCATCCCCTCAATCTCTTGCTGCATCTGAAACCTGAAAAATGCTGCCTTCGGAGGACGCATTCCAAAATAGGAAGGCATCAAGGCACATCCGAATTCAGTGTTAGTTTCAGTTCCTGTCTCGTTAGATGCCTTTATTTGGCCGAATTTTGAAGGCAGCATAGATGTATCCTTCGCTGCCTTTGATATCCCACAATCCTGTGCGTTCTATTCTGTGACAGTTAAGCCAAAAAATAATGTCGTCTGAAAGTTGCGGTCGGTGCTCAGTTTGTGTGTAAATGTATGTTTTTGATCAACGGTTTCCACTTTTTATGTCATTTCTAGCGAGAAATTAATATTGCAGTAATGAAATATCCACTTAGTTATAACCAAAGCTCTCTATATTTTGCTGTAGATAATTTAACTATTACTCTGCCTCAGAAGCCTGTCCAAAATCAGTTTCATGAGGTGCCTTTGTGCAAAAACGCTGCCTGCAAAGTCATTGCCTCATACGGCAGCGAGGCAGCAAGTCATCTGCCAAAGTTTTCGGATGCAGCCTATATCAGCAGCTATCAATAGTATATATTCGTCATTCAAAAGGAGAAGCTGAAACAAAGATATATGATAAACGCAGATATATACGAAACGTAAACAACGCAGTGCTTGCTTACAATTTTGAATATCAGTAACATTGATAACTTTAATCATTTTAAGCGGCTCATGTTGTTATGAAAACATTTGTGTATTAGAATAATTGGGAAAGATCACGTAACATTTAAACAGCATTTCATTTTGAGTCTGAGTGATTGTCAAGCATGTCCAAAAAGTAGGTAACTTATTTATCTGTGCTGACTCGAGCCGCAAACTTTTTCAGACGGTTCAGTCTGTTTTGTGGAACCAGTTCAAAAGAATAATTCATTCATGAAGCAGACATCACTCCAGACCATTTGCCTGAGGCTATGGATTATAGGTAATAATGTTTTTTAAATAATGTTTAGTTTCTTTTACAAACCGATTGTTTCACTTCATAAGACCCCAATATATCACCAGGAGCCCATGTATTCATTTTGTGTTGCCGGATATGCTTTTTTGACTTTCCAAATGACAGTAAGTGTGGACTTGCATTTTATGAATCACCAAGGACCACGGTTTCAGCAAAAATCTTCTTTGCTGTTGTACTGAGGAAACCTGAGCATGGATGGCATGCAGTCGCCATCCGTTTTGATGCTCATTTAACTGCTTAATTTATCTGACTCCTATCCAAGATGGGATGGGGGCCTGGACAGTGGCATCTTGCATCTCTAGGCACCTGCTTTAGCAAACTTTAATTTTTGTGTTAATTATTGGATTTAGTGTTTTGCTTTAGGACTGAATGTTGTTGTGTCTTATGTGTTGATATCAAGAAGCTTCCTATGCTAATGTGTCTCAACTCTGATATCAGCAGTTTGGAATGACACACACACACACACACACACACACACACACACACACACTGTTACGTCCTGTGGACGTATTTGTGAATTGTGCGCTCTTGGGAGAGTGATTTCACCTACTGGGCAAGTTAGACATTGCATGTTTTCTTCTCCTGCTCTTTCTGTCTCTCTCTGTTATAGATCGCTAATTGGATTCCAGCTGATGTCCATCATTCATCAGTACTGAGTGAATGCTACAGAGATCCAAGGTGTATAAGACGGCAAAGAAATAATGCTGGAGGACTGACGGCTACGCGCTCACTCTTTGTCCTGATCCAGATTGGTGTTATTTTGTGTATCTTAGTGGGACCAAGTGTGGTCTTTATTACCTCTGAACTTTGTGAATTAACTTGTTAATTACAAACTATGAGAGGGTGTGTGAACGTTATGGTGGGTGTGTTTATGATTCTTTTGTGTTATTTTCTAATTCATGTAAATACCTTTGTTTGTCTTTCTTAGGAAGCGGTAGGGAGAGGGTGCCATTTGTTTTGGATATAAAATTTTGTTTATGTTTATGGTAGACAGGGAGATAGGTAAGACTCTGTCATTTATTTTATTTTTCTTTAGTTAAGGTTATTTAGAGTTTTTGTGTTTAGCTAGAGGGTTTTTTGTTTGTTATGTTGGCCTGGCCCTCACCTGAAGATTTGCTTCCTTTTGTTATTAATAAATTAAGTTATTTGCTTAATTTAGTGGCTGTGCTTTTCTGGATTAGGGGATTGATGTGACCGTCAGACTTTTTATTTATTTACATTTCGTTACGACTTCATTTAACCCCTAGACTAACAGTGAGGTTTGTAACAAGTGGGGGCTCATCCGCTCGTTTTTTTTTTTTTTTTTTTGAGAAGTGAGTTCGTTTATTTTTCGGATCGCAAATTGGAAGTTTTGCTCTGTTTTGTCCAAGACTGAAGTCTGTTTGTACGATCGTGATTCGATGGGTCGCGGTTTGTGTATGGTGAGTTTTTCTCTCTTCCTCTAACGTTTTGACTGTTTTCATTTGTGGGTGGGGAAGGAGTAAAGAAGGGAAACGTAGAAATAATGGAATTCGATTTGACAGCGTTTACTCTCATGCCCACGATCGAGGTCTTTAATAGATGTAGAAAAAAAGATTTGGTTTTAATTGCGGAATTCTTCAATATTAGGATTGAGAGGGAGGCCACTAAACAAGTGCTTAAACAAGATCTTCAGGAGAAATTGACAACTGCAGGTATTTTACCTAGACAATCTGGTGATGAGGATGAGTTGGCAGTGGATCCTAAAAGAGGCAGTCCAAATTTTGATTCTGTGCCTCAGGATCCAAAGATTGCTTTAAAATTGAAAGAGATGGATCTTTTAATTAAGAAGCAAGAATGCGAGGCGGAGATGATTAGGTTTCGTATATTAGAAAAACAGGCGGAAAGAGATATTGAGATCCGTAAATTGGATTTGGAATCTGAGCGGTTGGCCCAAAGGCCAATTCCAGTTCCACGTATTCTGAGTAGTTCCTTATCCTCACTCGTAAATAGCACCGTAATTGAAGATTTTTCTAGATCTACTGTGAGTGATTCATTTGACGTTAGTAGGTATATTAGACTGGTACCTCCATTTAGGGAGGCTGAAGTCGATTCCTACTTTGTTGCGTTTGGGAGAATTGCTAGTAAACTGAAATGGCCAAAATAAATGTGGGCTTTGCTGTTACAATGTAGTCTCATAGGAAAAGACCAGGACGTTTCCTCAGCCTTACCTATTGAAGGTTCCCTTTACTATGAAACGTAAAATCTGCTGTTTTGTGCGCATATGAGTTGGTCCCAGAGGCTTATTGGCAGAAGTTTCGGGGGCATATGAAAACAGTCAAACAAACTTTTGTTGAATTTGTGAGAGAAAAGAGAGTGCTTTTTCGAAAAGTGGTGTCTTTCTAGCAAGGTTACATCCCTGGAGGAAATACAGGAGTTAATCTTGTTAGAAGAGTTTAAAAATTGCGTTCCGGCTAACATTGTTGTGTATTTAAATGAACAGAAGGTCACTTCTCTAGCTGATGCTGCAGTTTTGGCAGACGAATTTGTGCTGACACACAAGAATGTTTTTTTCTTTGGGTGCAAATGTCAAAATGCAGGTGGAAAATTCGGTGCAGCGTGTTGCACGTCCGTTTAAAAATGAAATGACTCGTAGATCAAATGGGGGTGCTGACAAGCGAGTTTGTTTCTTTTGCCTAGATTCAAATCATCTGATTGCGGATTGTAGAGCATGGAAGCAGAAGAGTGGTGCTTCTAAGACTAAAAATGTTGCACTTGTTGATTTTGTACAATCTAACACCGATAAAGAGATGTATCAGCCTTTTTTGTTTAGGGGTACAGTCTCGTTATCTTGTGATTCGGAGTTTAAGCCTGTAACAATTCTGCGTGATACGGGGGCAGCTCAATCGTTTATATCTGCAGGAATCTTGGCATTTTCCGATACTACTTTTACTGGTCAGGAAGTATTGGTACGTGGAATTGAGATGCGTTGTGTGAATGTACCACTTCATATTGCATACTTGAAATCTGATATTGTTAGTGGGGTAGTCAACTTGGCTGTGCGTGAACAGTTACCTGTAGAGGGTGTTGACTTGATTCTGGGGAATGATCTTGCAGGTGGCCTAGTTTTTCCCTACACCTATTGTGACCCGCGCATGCCTAATACTTCCCAAAACGATGATTTAGCTGATAAGTTTCCGTCTGTGTTCCCCTCTTGTGTGGTTACTCGTGCTCAAGCACAGAAGTTTAAAGAAAATAGTAGATCTGTCAACCTCTTTTATAGCTAATGACGTGCCTAAGACTGTGGAATGTGCTCTGTTTATACCACCAGATTCTGATGTTGATGTACCTTCTGGAATGGAGGAGGGTGAAATGGAGCCTTCCTTGAAGGTGGGGAGAGACTCTTTAGCTGTTGCACAGAGAGCAGACCCTTTCTTGGCCAAGTGCATAAAGGCTGTTGAGAATGGTGTCCATGATTCTAATTCAGGGGTGGTTTACTTTTGGGAGGAGGGCTTGCTGATGCGCAGATGGAAAACACCGAAGGAAGAGCTTGGCTGGCAGGAGGTGCAGCAAATAGTTTTGCCATCTACTTATCGGCAACAGGTTTTGAAACTTGCCCCATGAGAATTTTCTTTCTGGACATGTTAGTATAACTAAAACTTATTACCCGCATTTCTAGATACTTTTTCTGGCCTGGACTTAAGAACTCTGTTTCTAAATACTGTAACTCATGCCATGTCTGCCAGATGGCAAGCAAGCCGAATCAAAAAATTCCTCCCGCCCCCTTTGTCCGATTCCTGTTGTAGATGATCCATTTGACCGACTGATTATTGACTGTGTCGGACCACTGCCAAAAGGGAAAGCAGGACATCAGTATATCTTTACAATAATGTGTGCGACCACCTGTTTTGTTGAAGCAATTCCATTACGTACATTGAGGGCTAAGGTAGTGGTAAAAGAGCTTCTTAAGTTCTGTACAACGTTTGGATTACCAAGGATTATACAGAGTGATTAGGGCTCGAATTTTACCTCCAAGGTTTTCAGGCAGGTTTTAGGGATGCTGGGTATTGGCCACCAAATGTCTAGTGCCTATCATCCCGAATCCCAGGGGGCCTTGGAAAGGTTTCACCAAACCCTCAAAGCGATGTTGCGACGTTATTGTATCGAGACTGGGTAGAGACTGGGCTGAGGGTCTTCCTTATTTGATGTTTGCAACCCAGAGAGACTGTACAGGAGTCTCTTGGTTTCAGCCCTGCTGAACTCGTGTTTGGGCACACTATGCGGGGTCCGTTAAAATTACTAAGTGATCAGTTGTTAAGCCAGCCATCTAGACCTGTGCCTGTTGATGAGTATGTTACCTCCATCCGTGAAAAGCTAGGTAAAGCACGAGACCTGGCTAAGTTACATCTGTCTGAAACTCAGGTAAAAATGAAAGAACGGTTTGATGTAAAAAGTGTAAAACGAGACTTTTCACCTGGTGATCAGGTTTTAGTTTTGCTGCCAATGCCTGGGTCGATTCTACATGCCAAATTTGCTGGTCCGTATTTGATTGAAAGGAGGTTGAATGAGACCAACTATGTTGTTGCGAACACCGGACCGAAAGTGCAAGAATCGTGTATGTCATGTGAATCGCCTTAAAGCTTATGTGAGTAGAACATCATCTGATAACAATAGCAAGCAGGTTGATTCTCTCTTAACTTGTGCTGCTGCTACTGTGAGTGTAATAGTTACGTCCTCTATGGACGAGGATGAACTGCAAGGCGGAGGCTTTCCTATTTCTCCCACCGCCTTCAGAATTCTGCTATATTACAAGATCCCTCTTGTTTTCTTTCACATCTGACTGCAGAGCAGTCTCATGACTTGTTGGAGTTGTTGAGTACTTTTTCTATCTTGTTTAGTGATGTCCCCGGTAGAACATCTGTCTGTGCTCATGACATTGATGTGGGGAATGCCAAACAAATAAAACAACACCCTTACAGACTAAATCCACGAAAGCGGGAAGTTTATAAAAGTAGAAGTTGACTACCTGTTAAAACATGGTATGGCCGTGCCCAGTCAGAGCCCATGGAGCTCTCCCTGCTTGCTGGTACCTAAACCAGATTAAACCTTTCAATTTTGTACGGATTACCGTAAAGTCAATGATGTAACAAAGCCTGACTCCTTTCCTCTTCCTAGAATTGAAGACTGCGTGGATAAAGTTGGTTCAGCTAAATATGTTACTAAGTTAGACTTATTGAAGGGATATTGGCAGGTGCCCCTCACTAAACGAGCCTCTGAGATATCTGCATTTGTAACCCCCTGATAGCTTTCTACAATACACCGTTTTAGCTTTTGGGATGAGAAATGCACCTGCTACATTCCAGAGGATGATGCATCAAGTTCTTTCGGGAGTCTCAAATTGTGAAGTGTACCTGGATGATATTGTGATTCATTCAGATGATTGGGTACAACACCTAGAAACTCTCAGAGAAGTTTGTAGTCGTTTAAGGACCGCTTCATTGACACTAAATCTGGCAAAGTGTGAATTTGCTAAAGGTACAATTACCTATTTGGGTAAGCAAGTTGGTCAGGGACTGGTAAAACCAATTGATGCTAAAATAGCAGCTATTCTTCAGTTTCCTGTTCCATCTAATAAACGTGAACTAAAGACGTTTTCTGGGGATGAGTGGTTACTATCGAGCTTTTTGTTCAAATGTTTTCCACCTTGGTCTGTCCACTCACAGATCTCCTCAGTATAAAACAAGAGTTTGTGTGGTCTACCGAATGTCAACTTGCTTTTGAAGCAGCAAAGGGATCTCCTTTGTCAGGCTCCTGTTCTCTCTGCACCTGATTTTACAAGGACTTTTAAATCACAGGTGGATGCGAGTGACAATGGTGCTGGAGCTGTATTGTTACAGGAGGATCAAGCTTGTGTTGAACATCCTGTCTCCTATTTTTCTAAAAAGTTCATTGGAGCTCAACGGAATTATAGTGTAATTGAAAAAGAGGCCCTTGCACTGTTGTTAGCGCTCAAGCATTTTGATGTGTACCTGGGTAGTAGTATTGGTCCTATTGTGGTATATACTGATCATAATCCCCTGGTGTTTCTCTCTCGTATGTCAGGTGCTAATCAACGGTTGTTACGGTGGTCTCTTACTCTACAAGAGTACAGCTTAGATATTCGTCACAGGAAGGGGGTGGAGAATGTTATGGCAGATGCCCTTTCAAGAAGTTAAGAGTGGTACCCGATTAATGTATTCACCATCTAGGGAGATATTTGGGTTGACGTCTTTATTTTGTTTCTTATTTTTATTTATTTATTTTTGCATTCTTAGTGGTGGGGGTGTTACGTCCTGTGGACGTATTTGTGAATTGTGCGCTCTTGGGAGAGTGATTTCACCTACTGGGCAAGTTAGACATTGCATGTTTTCTTCTCCTGCTCTTTCTGTCTCTCTCTGCTATAGATCGCTAATTGGATTCCAGCTGATGTCCATCATTCATCAGTACTGAGTGAAGGCTACAGAGATCCAAGGTGTATAAGACGGCAAAGAAATAATGCTGGAGGACTGACGGCTACGCGCTCACTCTTTGTCCTGATCCAGATTGGGTGTTATTTTGTGTATCTTAGTGGGACCAAGTGTGGCTCTTTATTACCTCTGAACTTTGTGAATTAACTTGTTAATTACAAACTATGAGAGTGTGTGTGTGTGAACGTATGGTGGGTTTGTGTTTATGATTCTTTTGTGTTATTTTCTAATTCATGTAAATACCTTTGTTTGTCTTTCTTAGGAAGCGGTAGGGAGAGGGTGCCATTTGTTTTGGATATAAAATTTTGTATGTTTATGGTAGACAGGGAGATAGGTAAGACTCTGTCATTTATTTTCTTTTTCTTTAGTTAAGGTTATTTAGAGTTTTTTGTGTTTAGCTGGAGGGTTTTTTGTTTGTTATGTTGGCCTGGCCCTCTCCTGAAGATTTGCTTCCTTTTGTTATTAATAAATTAAGTTATTTGCTTAATTTAGTGGCTGTGCTTTTCTGGATCAGGGGATTGATGTGACCGTCAGACTTTTTATTTATTTACATTTTGTTACGACTTCATTTAACCCCTAGACTAACAGTGAGGTTTGTAACACACACACACAGTACCAACATAGGTGGACATTTGGAGTGCACATCATCATGAGAAATGTTGTTCTGTTGAAAATGAGAAATGACTGTTTAATATCAACGAATATGGTGTATTGAGAAAAGGTGTTTTGTCCTGAGCTTAAGAAGACTTTCCCTGTGTCCACAAATACAAACATCTGAATAAAAATGAGACTTTCTTAATAATGGTTGTGCTTTAAATAAGAATGGAAATATTTGGCATATTTTTTATTTTTAGGCCACATTATAGTGGTGAAATGTGTGATAAAGCAATCTCTTATGCAACACTTTTTAACGTGTGTACCAGATAGACATTACACAATTTCAGGGCCGATGCGGTCTCTTTCTACACTGTCTCTTTCTTTGTTCTCTCACAACTATTCTGTAACGGGATGTACAGTAGTGTATGTTTCATTAAATGGTGTGCTACAAACAATGAATAGACTTGAAAATGTTAAATACTGCAGGCTATTATTTCCAGCATTTATACCATCAATAAAACAGCTTGTGAATAGTCATGTAATGTCATTTACCTGAGAAATTGAGTTAAATACAATACCTCTGTCACCAGTGGAGATTTGATCAATACATTTCCACAGGTACAGAAAAAAAGGTTATTGTAGACATGATTTATCAGCCCTGTTGTATCTTTACATATTTATGATGTGTATTTTATAGTTTTTTCATTTTATTTTCTTTCCTTTCTTTTTAATTATTTAATTTTAAAATCAGTTTAAACAAAAGGACAATAAAGAGAAGTACAATAAAAACCTCATATTTTAATCACATTGCACTTGAATAAAGTTGAAGGTGTAATCTGCCGCTTGTCCTGCAGGTGACCTCATAACTCTGTCTTCTTACGATGCACTGAGGGCTTTACGATTACTCCAGAGCACTCCTAGATCTAAGATGAATTTCAAGAGCTACTTAAAGCAACACTATGCAACTTTTTCTGTGTTCAAAATTTGCAAAATGTATGTAATGAGCGAGTACTCACAAAAAAATGGTAATGGTAAAATGGTAAATGACAAAAACATAATTACTATACTTTTACTATAATAAAACAATAATTAATTTTCGTAAGGGTTGTTGGGGTCTCCTTGAGAAATTCTGTTGTGGTATGTACTTGCAGCACGTTTTTGTATTTGGTTGTGTTGTGAATATTTGCAGCGCATGTGTTGTCAAACTGATAAAGATATTTTCTTAATTTGCTGGTGCTTTTTCTATTTGCATGTGTTTTCCTAAGTTGCAGTGTGTTGAGCTCTCTCATATGTGTGTGTGTGTGTGTGTGTGTGTTTATGTATGTATAATTTTGCAAGTGTGAAAACCTGTAACCTCATGGCCAAAAGTATTCTTCCTTAAACAGCTACATTAACTGGCTGTTTGGCTTCGCTTGCTTTTGAAAGGGGTCTTTCGTTATATTATCATGTTCATATATATTATGAATGTCTGGTCGGGCGCTGATGGGTTGGCGATGGGGATAAGTGTCCCCGTCCACAGGCCAATTACGCTCACGGTACACCACCCGCAATGGGCATGGAAGCCTTGATGTGCCTCCATCACTTTGTGCCTGGCAAAAGGCAATATAATCGGTATAATCGGTGGCGTGACGGAGCAGGATATCGGGGCTTTGGGGGTAGCTCTGTCGAGTTTGTCTCAACAAAGTTGGACCAACAAGATGTAAAAGCTGCTGAATTTGCTCCCGTGGCAGGCAAAATTTTTGTGGCTGCTATTCTGACACTATAGTGCACATACACAAACTGGCTCCATAGACGCAGCCATCTTTGATTATTTGCTGTCTCGCTGCCATAGTTTGAGGAAACTCCCCATTACATTCATTCCCTTTAAATAGACTCATAATTATGTGCTGCCTAATGGTTTGCCAGCCGATGTGCCTTTGTATAATGGAAAAACTAACAACCATCAGTATAATGACAGTTTTATTCTTTGCATAAAAACTCTTCAATTAATTGACCCTAATTGAACCATTGGTGTATTACAACCTTAGAATCCGTAATATTAGATCTACGGGTGCGCTGGAGTCATCATTAAAGCCTCCTTCATCGCCCCTGTGGTACGAAACAGACAGATTTTATGAGTGTCCCCTGCAGTACAAATCGGCAGATTACACCTTTAAAACTTCTTCAAGTGCAATGTGATTATAATATAAGGATTTGATTGTACTTTATTGTACATTTTGTTACTCGTTTTTTTTTGTTTTAAATGAATTTATAAATGAAAATAGAAATACACATCTAAATTAAATTACCGAGCAATACATTGATAATCTTTGGGGGGGGGGGGGGGGGGGGGGGGGGGGGGGGGGGGGGGTGGACCTATTGAACCTATCAGAAACCTATTGGACCCCGAAATAACGTCTCTCTCTCTCTCTATATATATATATATATAAAGTATATTCTAAATTATTATGTAAAGTATAATATTATACGTATAATGCAATATAATATAATTAATAATTATATATAATATCAATATAATATAATATAATACAATACAATATTAGATTATATTATATATTATATTATATTATAGTTATTATATCCGAGTTGTCTGGAAGACAGCATTATGTTAACATTTTAATAACCGAGCGTGTACTACAGTTACCATTCTAAGGTGACATTTCAGCACCTGACAAACGGATAGCGACTCCTCTAAATAGTAGTAGTAGTATTTTCTATTGTGCTTTTGCATTGACACACTATTTTCCTATTTTGATACTGTAGAGCTGCTTTGACACAATTTTATTGTTAAAAGCGCTATATAAACAAAGGTGACATGACTTGACTTAATAGTAACCTATAAGCCTCTTTTTTCCTGGAAAAAAGCAGTTTTGTTCTCCGTTTTCATCTGTGAGCATGCTCTTGGTACATGTATTTTACCATTTTGTTGAGTTTAAGAGTTTTAAACGTGTTAGTTATTATTTCTGTTATCATTTGGTCATCTTTAGAAAATAAAAATCCTGCAGACGCCCTGGTCATTTACCCAGGATCGGTTTCAGAACCAAATCACTGAGGGTGCTTCTGAAAATTGTGAGGGTGCTCACAAATAATATTTATCCTAATTTTCAACTGTATGAAAATAGTATCACCAAATAGGGCTTAATTTCAACGATGTGCAATCTAACATAATAGATTATGTCCATCACTTTGCAAAAAAAGCCGCACACAATATGATAGGTTAGACTACTGTACGCGCATTTAGACTGCACGTTTTGTGATAGCAAGAGATAAAATTCCCCTCCCCTGTATGATTTTTTTCTTCTTATTTAGTTTAGCAATATCACACGAAGAGTGCTGGTTTTGCCCCAAATATCAGCACAACTGCAAATGTAATTATGATTTTATACTGCGTTTGAATAAACAAGAATAGACACTAAGAATAGGCTACTGCCTTTTTTAACTGCAAATGTAATTATGATTTTATACTGCGTTTGAATAAACAAACCAACCAGCCAGCCACAGCCGAACTGCTTTGGCCTCTCTAAGCAAAAAATTGCCACTAAATTGGACAAAAATGCCCCTGCACAAAAACAAATTAAAAATCTATTGCGTCTGTTGCTAACAAAGTGTAAATTAATAGAAAGTGTTCATTTTAGGCGCTTTTACAGTATTGCGCATTATTAACCAATCACAGACGATTCTGATGAGCTTAAGAATGCAATAGCCAATCAGAGGCGTTCAGATGAGTCTGAAAACTGAAAACTCTACAGCTGGTTTGTGCGCGCGATACAGGGGGGGGGGGGGGGGGGGGGGGGGGGTGGGGCGCGGGCGCGTTCTCTGACTGAATTCGCGAATTCTCTCATCATAAACAAAGCGCAGATGTACGATGTAAGTAAGGGATTCATTTCGCAGTGTAGACAGCTTCGGTGATTATAACGATAGTTTTGTTTTTTTGAGTGCGATAGATCAAATAGTGATAATGTCATTTCTGTATAATTTATTCGCCGTTTGAATAACCGTGGGAAGGAAACTTATCAAATTTCGATACGTTTTGATTACAAATGGTAATCACATTAAATACACAATCAAGTCCCATAAACATGTTTTTACATGACACCCCATGTCTGGTTCTTGCCTAAAAAGACATGTTTATGATGTTTGTATTTAATAGATTTGGCTTGCTTTTAGCCTTACCCTTGACTTGGTTCATCAACACCTCCACCTATGCATGAAAGCATGATGAAAATAATATCATAATTTGAAAGATCGTGTTTATGCATTAATTTTGCAAATTTGTGTAGGCTATGTGTGTGCAGCTGTCTGTGGTGGTGGTGGTATTGATGGTGAAAATTAATACGCTATTAATAATTTTATCTGAGGGTGCTTTCGCTTTTGTTTGGGGGGGGGGGTGGGGGGGGGCTTAACACCCTTAAGCACCCCGGTAGAACCGGGCCTGCCTACCCAATTCGGGAAAAGAGGCGGCTTTTCTGCTTTAGGTATGGTATTTTTTTATTAATGTATTTTTAATGTGGAATATATGTTATATAAATATATGTTTATAAATATATGAAATGTAGAACATATAAAAAAGTGTTCGTGGCTCGTCTGCCAGTGGGCCACCACTGTGCAAAAAGCGTCTTCACATTTCAGTCGATACGATTGTAATTCTGTGGCAAGAAAAAGCGCAGAACCAAATAAAAATATTACAGTTTTAAAGCTGCAATACACCCAGTGTTCAGAGTCGGTTAGTGTATACCCCTTTTGAATGGTGGTGTGTATATTTATATATTTTATGTATAATAATTTAAATCTTGTACTTTCCCAGGCCTTCCATTTGGTAACCACGTCCATATAATTTACATCTGACTAATCAAATGTTGATATTCAAATTAAGTACTGTTATTACATCATTTCAAGACCACCCATTATTATCAGTATTTTTATTTTTAATTTTTTAAAAGGAGCACTACACCAAAAGCTAATTTATACCATTTTAGCTTAGACCCCATGTTTGCTGACTTCAACCTACATTATGAGTGTTAATTAAATGAGTGTTAAAAACGCAGCCAATAAGCAAACAAGAAGCATTCATGTTATTTTTTTCCAAACAAGAACAAGAAAAAATCATATCGTGAATAATGCAATTGTTTTCAAAGGAAGGTCGGCAGCTGCGCTACAAAGCTGAGCGAACACTGAAGTAAAGAGTAGTTGCTATGGAAATGATACACCATCTAGACTTGCAGCACTGGTGTAAACTGGCAGGTAATACTACATTGGATGCGAACGATGCGACACGTTGCGTCAAAGCACAAGGAACCCATTATAATCAGTGATTGTATCACTGAAAGCATATTCTAACAGTAAAGGGATGCCGTTCTATTTCTGACGCACATGCAAGTTTCAGCTCATACATCTTTGGTGTAAACTCTCTAACCAAACGCCCCCAAGAACACCCCAGCTCAGCGCCACTCTTTCAAAAATATTACTTCGAGCGCCCCCTGATGCTCTCTGGACACACGCCTTGTGAATGAAAAAGTTTGATTTTCGTTTTGGTTTTATTCATTTGGTGCATTTGAAAGAATAAAAATATGAGAAAAACATCTGAAATCCGTTTATTATGCCCAGGAGAAGGTTTAAATATGCGATAAAGTAGTGATTTATTCGTTTTCCCGTTTTGAAGGCAAAAAGAGAAAACTTAGCTATTATAGAACGTTTATTATGCCCAGGAGAAGGTTTAAATATGCGATAAAGTACTAAAACCCGGAGTTATGTAATCAGATTACTTTTTTTTCAAGTAACTGTTATATAATAGTAAAGGCAGGCCTTTCAATTTACAAGAGAACAATCTGAGTTACTTTTTCATAAAAAAGAGTAACGCAAGTTAATGGAGACAGATAGTCCTCAATATATAATTCACTGCAACAAACACACGAATACACACCATGCGTAAACATTTTACATGCATGAAACCTAATTCACGTTACACACACAAAAAAAATTCACCGTGCGTGAAAAAAAAATATATTCACAAAAGCAATTCACATGCGCGAAATAAAAATTATATATTCAGAAAAATACATTTCACAAATGCCAAAACACCAATTTCGTAGATATACAACTGTGCAGGAAAAAACCTTTGAATGTTTAAAAATGTACGAGTGTCTGAATGTACACAAATCGTCATTTACTAGAATCCACTCGGATTTGTCGTGTGTGTTTTTGAGACTTTCCTTGGCAGAGCTTCTCTTCCCACGCTGTGTCTGTTGTACTCTTTAGCCAATCAGATGCGAGTTTACCATTAAACACACCAAAATCATATCATAAGCCACCGAGAGTGCATTCAAGGAGCACAATTTCTGTCTGCCACTCTTTTGCGCAATATGGATTATTAGAAAACGGAAATTAAGCCTTTACATCAGTATCCATAGACAGTAAAAGAAATGGACACAGGCGACCCAATTGGAAACTCAATTGAAGAACAATGAAAGCCCATTTTTAGCGATTTTTGAACTTCACCTCTGTTTACTGGCCGCGGCAGACCCTCAAACTAAGCTTGATGACGTCAGCAACCGTTTATGACAGATGTAAAGCTTCTAGTAGCTGTGGCAAACGCCATCGTTTAATCCTTGCAGAGGACGGCGAAGCTTGAGCGGGGAAGTTCTTTGGCCTAGTGACATGCCTGGAGCAGAGAGTAAGATATTCTGATTAATTATTTTGTATAGTATTTACAAAATTAACGCCAGGGCTTTATGGGCTTCGGACTCTTGACGTCTCCCCAGATTGCCCTGCAGAACGCTTCATGAATGCCAACTCTCGGTTGCGGTTATACAACATGGAAAGATTTCTATTATTTGGTTGAGATGGTAAGGCTCGACATTTGATTGGCTAAAGAGTACGACAGACCACGTGGGCAGGCGAGAGCTCTGCCAGGAAAGTCCTCAAAAAACACACACACACAAATCACGAGTGGATTCGTAGTAAATGACCGATATTGTACATTCAGACACTCGTACCATTTAAACATTCAAAGGTTTTTTGGTGCACAGTGTATATTCAGCGAATGCTGACTGTCGTTGCACACTTGTGCAATGTATTTTATGAATATATCCTTTATTGTGCGCATGTGAATGCTTTTTGGAATATATATTTTTTTTTTCACGCACGTTTAATTTTTTTGTGCTTACGTGGATTTATTTTTCAGGCATGTGAAATTGTTTAGGCTATGTGTGAAGTCGCGGTATGTTTGTTGACACCAAACCCCACGTGAATTTATATTTGAGACTAATCTGTCTCCATAGCAGTTACTTTGTTTTTCTATTTGTTGAATGACAGTCTCCTGTCCCCGTTGGTGAGAAAATAAGGAAGTACAAGGCTTTGTGTGCCTCAGTTGTGAACATGATGTAGTTCTAGACTAAATGTAAATGTGCATTAATTCATCCCACTCGCAAAAAAAACAGATTTAGTATTCACCAAAATGAATTAAAACAGTGAAACGCAAAGTCAGAATATGACGCAAACCTTCAATAATTAAATATGTTAAATAACACAAATGTATCTAATCCAATTTTATTAACTAATGTATTTGCTGCTTAGCCTTGATGATCCAGTTCAAGCATACTAAATTTACTTTTTCTTCAGCCTGAGGTTTATTCATGACACTTTTTGGATTTAAAGGACTTTTACATTTGCTATAAATAGAACTTCTTATATTCAAAACAGTTAAGCCCTGCTCATATTTAAGTTGTGATGTGATAGTAATTTGAAAGTTATTTTGAGAGTTACTTTAAATTAGTGTGTAGCTTTAGTAAAGTGTTTAGTTACTTTTTTAGGCAATGTTGTAATGCATTACTTTCCCCAACGCTGGTGGTGCATGTACAGTCCGTGTACTACTGCGTCCATTTGTTTTTCATTTTTTATCCATGACTGGAAAAAATGAAAGAAGAATGGTTATTGTATTTTTAAATGCTAAGCTTACTAAAATTTCCCCCGTAAAATATTTCAGATTTTTGTTCATAAATTTTTTTCACTTTTAAGTTAATTTGAAAAAAATTACAAATTGATATAGAAAGAAATTATTTTAACATGTTTTCTTTGGCCAAATTTAGTTCAGTTGAGAACTAGAGTCTTTGGAACAATGCAGAGACTTAATACAAATATGATTTTATCGTCTTGATTTTATCTTTATCGTCATGAAATTATATACTTTTACAACTTCCCTTACGAAAATTAACCATTGTTTTACTATTTAAAAACATATGTAAACCATGGTAATCACAAATTACACTTTTAATAGCCTGTAATAAAACCATGGTTAATTTTTGTAAGGGTTGTTGGGGTCTCCTTTAAACATTTCTGTTGTGGTATGTACTACTTGCAGCGGTTTCTGTATTTGGTTGTGTTGTGAGTATTTGCAGCACACGTGTTGTCAAACTGATAAAGAAGTTTTCTTAATTATTTGGGCCTTTTTCTATTTGAATGTGTTTTCCTAAGTTGCAACTCGAGCTCTCTCGGCCACCATAGTAGTGAGGTGTGGTTCGTGAGCAGTGTTGCCAATCGGAATTTTTTATTTATTTATTTTGTGTGTGTGTGTGTGTGTGTGTGTGTACTTTACGCACCTGAACGCGATTGAGCCGTTTTGTTGTAAAACCTGGCAACCCTGTTGGTGAGGTCAGGTGGGCGGGAGATAGAAGAGCTATATAAGATGCTACGATTTAGCGATCTCTAGAGATACAAAGAAAGCTCTACCTGGTCAACACGTATATTGTTTAATCTTGTGCTGTGAGGATGAGTGTCCCGCTGTCTGTTGCTGTGACTCTAGGGCTGCTGTTCTTCCTGTCTGCGGGACTGAACGAGCAGGTGGCCGAGGGCTGTAAATGTCTTCAGAGACACCCTCAACAGGTGTTCTGTGAGTCTGATATTGGTAAGTCAAACACATGCATCGCTAATTAAACGGGAACAATTATAGGTACCATATACAAATATGTAGGTTGCATGTTGTTTTTAAACAAGAAACTATATTGGCTTTATGGAGGGCAGTGTTGGTATGTTGGTTTTTTGTGGGATAGTATATTGGTTTATGGGTTTGTTTCTTTATTTAGGTTTCTAATTAATTTTTGTGTTATTTGGTGAGTTATGTAGAATGTTGGTACACTTGTGCCTGCAAAAAAACACGTGTTTTTTTTTTTTTTTTTTTAGTAATGTCTATCTGCAGTTAAGAGCGCAAAATGCTGTGTAGAATTCGCGCCCTACGCAGGTTTCACAATTAATGTATTAAGAGCGCAAAATTGATGTAAATCCACACTGGCAGCGTGTGTAGCGCGCAGCTGATGGCGGCTTGTGTGCTGCAAATACAGACGAGAATCGTTCACTCAGTCACGTTCTCCGACAACTCTCATGTGCTTTGATTGCATATAACATGCTGTATATTTTGGGTAAACTTAACATTTAAATTTGTGTAACTGTAGCATGTTAAAATTGGGGGGGAAAAAAGTCAAATGTAGCCTACTTATAATTTACTGCCAGGATATTATCCATTAACTTTCCCTTACGAAAAAATGAAATTAACCATGCTTTTACTATAGTAAGTGTAGTGGTTGTTGGCAGATTGACTTTTAATCAGTTTTACTAATACCGGGGTTAAATAATGGTTAGTGTATAATTTTTAGTGTGGTAAGTTGTGTATTCCGTTAACCCTAAAACATAACGCAGTGCAATTACCGTCATACATCCCAGCCAACCTAGCCATTAAATGAAATTGCAGTATGATTGCTAAATTCAAGATTTAATAGTCCCCTGGTAATTGCTAGAGACACACACGGTCAAAGGTTTAGGATCAGTAAGACTTGTAATTGTTTGTTAAGTCGTCTATTATGCTCATCAAGGCTGCATTTATTTGATCAAAAATACAGAAAAAAAAACTATTGTGAAACTACGATTTAAAACTGTTTCTGTTTTTTTTTTTTTTTTTTTTTTTTTTTTTTTTTTTGAACGTGATACGTTTTTCAGGATTCTTTGAATAGTAAAAAGGGGAGCATTTATTTTAAATAGAAGAACAATATACACTACAGTTAAGAAGTACATTTATTTATTTATTTTTTTGAAGGATGTGCTAAAGAAGTGATGGCAATGGTTTGTATTGTTAGAAAATATTTATTTTGAATAAGTGCTGTTCTTTTTAACTTAAAAAACAAAACTTTAAATCAAAGAATCCTGAAAAAAGCAATTTCCCACCCCCCAAAAGGGGAAGCACAACTGTTGTCAACATTGATAATTCTAATAATAATCATATTAGAATGATTTCTTAAGGATCATGTGACACTTTATATTTTGTAATGATTGATGGTTGATATTAATTTTTGTTTCTGAGTAATAGATGGATATTGATGGATTAAGGTTTAAAATATTTTATATTGTAATTTGCAAGATTACTTTTTCCTGTGTTTTTGATCAAATAAATGCAGCCTTGATGAGCATAAGAGACTTAAAAAAAAAAAAAACATAAGTCTCACTGATCCCAAAATTCTGAAGGCAGTGTGTATGTGTTTTATATATATTTCCCATTTTAATAAAGGAATTCAAATGGTACATAACTGCAATATTGTGCTTAAAGTATAACCTGAGAGATAAGCAAAAGAAATGTAATACTGATCTTCTTCATTGTTATGTGCAGTGAAAAACACATGGAATTAAAGTAGTGTAGTTCGCGCGGCGCTGTCGAGTCCGTCGCGCAGCTCTGTCCATTGAGCCGCGCCTTTGACTAACTCCGTAACATCGCGCTGTTAAGTCCGACTTTCGGTGTGTTTGGCTTCCCATACATCTCCATAATGAGGCCGATGCGATACGCATCTTGATGCATAGCCTAAAATGTAATAAAAATACATATGAAGCCGCTACTGATGCGATACACCCCATTACGATCCGATTTCGATGCAATGGGAAAAATTGATCACTTCTAATGCCTCGAGGCCTGTTTCATAAAACAAGTTTACCAAATAAGCCAGGCTTATTTCAGGTAGTCTGATGTATGGTCAAATGATTTGGTTCCATAAATGTTTTTTTTTTTTTTTTTTTTTTTTTTTTTTTTTTTAAATACCGTTTCTAGCATGCAGCTTTATCTCTGGTTTTATTACAGCTGTACCTCTTATAGTTAGCAGAACATAAGGCCTACAATCTAAAATCACTCTTTAAAGCATCAAAATTGCTAAATTAAAATCACTGAATTAAGAATGAAAATAAAAAAATTACCATTTTTAACTGGTATAAGGAACTATTTTGCCATGCAAATAGCCATCATGCTAACATGGTGTAAAAACTTAATAAACAAACAAATTATCTGGTATAAGAAACGCAACTAATTTGATTTACCAATTGCAATAGTCCCTTTACAGTTACTGCTATCATTAAAATTTATGCAGGTTTAATATTCTACAGAAGACTCAAGACTTAATGTCAAACTACAAATGTTTTAGCAAAATGTATATTTTACTCATAATTATTGCTCCTCTTTGATTGTGCTCCTCTGTTTACCTTACAGCAAAATGGATATTTGCATGACTTTCTAACATTTACAGATGAAAAATATACCTATGACATGTCAGTTATGCACTGAGGAAAACACAACGTCTCAAATGCATTAAACAGCACAAATATATTAATTGGTTGCCGTCTGGATCGATTTTATCCATGATCGACATTAAGGGCTGTTTAAGAAGTATCCACAAATTAGTGTGAACTTAAATAGTCGTTTATGGAACCGCTTTAGCCCCGATTGCTTTGGGTTATTTCAAGTCAGATTTTGGAATTTAGTCCCGCTTTTCTGAGCGTCTTTTATGAAACTGGCCTCTCTCGGTAGTGTTGATTCAACGGATTCACTAAGCGGTGATGAGAACGCGCTTGAGAAACCCTTAGAGGATAAATCAATATACATATAAAATATTGGTCACTTTCTAAATAAGTGTAGCCATCCACCAGTAATTTTATAAACCGGTTTTACCGATGCAAATTTTACAAACGATACATCGTGATAAAAATGCCACCTTGTAGCCGATGCACACCTTTTAAATCGATGCATCGCATCGTTGACTCATACTGATGCACCGGTGCGAATCGGAGAATCTTCCCATCCCTACTCTATAGCTCTTGCGGTAGGCTACTCGGATGTCATACACCGATCGGTCTGCGCAGCGCCGTTTCTAGTCGAACACTCCTATATCTCAGTTCGCACAGCACTACTACTTGGTATCGTGATATTTCAGCTGGTATCCTAACATGGGTTAATAGTATCCTGAAAACCCTACAAACTCAGTATTACTTGCAGTAACTAGTATTGTAGCTAATTACTATTAAGGTTTAAGTAATACAGTGCATGAAACAGCTCATTAGCCTACTTGGTTACTTTTGACGCCTCAACCCCTACAATCCAATAATTCCTAAATTTATTTTCATAATTTTCGCAACTTGCACAGTCACATGAAGTCACCAGTGCATCAGGAAAGCTTAGAATATGGAAAAGCTTACATTCAGGGGACGGGAATATTGGCATTACACTGATTTTGTCAGGAAAAAAGCTGAACTGAACATAGATGTGGAAGTTGTGGCATTACTTTACTCTGGTATTACATGGCTTGCCCACCCACATCCCTCTGATCTGATATAAATTGTTAGTAAAATAAAAAAAATCTGATCTTATGTGTTTTTCTTTACACAACTACAACTTATGCTGGGTGTGACGGAAAAATAATGTAACTAGTAGTGTAACTAACTACTGTTGCCAGAATTTAAAAGTAATTACTTTTGAAAGGAGTAACGAGTAATAAGTAAAATTCTTGGTGTAACAAGCCCAAAACTGATGGAGAGTACAGTGATTGAACCTCTATAAAAAAAGCAATACACTTTATTTGTAGTTGGTAGGGTTTTTTTTTTAATTGTAGCGTAAGACAATGTATAACATTTAATATTTTTTTTCCAGTAACATGAACTTTCCTTGTGTAGTGCCAAATTATTTAAAGGGATAGTTCACCCAAAAATTAAAATTCTGTCTTTTAATCACCCACATGTCATTTAAAATCTTTCAATATAATTTCAGATCTTTCCAAAGACTTTTTTTTTTTTTTTTTTTTTTTTTTTTTTTTTTTTTTTTTTTGTGGAATATATTGTGTTTTCCAATGGGCTCCAATGTTGTTTGCTTGCCCACATTCTTTCAAGTTCCTTTTGGGTTTAATCTGAAAACTTTAAATATGAACGTTTTTGTTTCTGACATAGTAATCCAGAAACATTTTTAAAAATAAAAACCCATTTGTCACATCTGACTCTTTTACCAATTAGTGATTCGAGCGAAGGTCATTGGAAATGTGGCCAGCACTCTCCCCAACTTGGTTGCATTCAATATCAAAGTTATCACGGTGAGAAAATGTACCTGACACAATTTCAAATTCTACATTTACTAGTACAATTTTTATTTTTATTTTTTTTATTTTTTTTAAAAAACAAGAGGGTTGTGTGTGTTTCTTTTCCCTTTTTTTTCCTCTCTTATAAATCCAGAAGTATAAGCCTTCCATCAAAAAGGATATTCGGGTCATCTACTCAACGAAAACATCATGTGGCGCTCATCTGGAAAACGGCGAGTATCTGCTGTCAGGTAAAATCATTTACTATCTGAAGGCAGAGTTTGAGTTGAAACTGAACACCCTAATTCCTGATGCTGATTGTGAACATCAGTTGGGGCTCTAATATACTTCACATGTTATGCCCTGATTTGCAGTCTGGATGAGTTTGTGCAAGTCAGAGCCAGTCTGCAGATTTTGGGCAGTCTGAGTTAACGTTTCAAAGAGAATCACAGTGAATTCAACTAGTAATCTTCAGTTTTTTTTTTTTTTTTTTAACTTCAGATATTATCACACGTTTGATGTTTTGAGCCGATTTTAGAGCACATTGTTTTCACTTATGCATGTCCTAACAACAAGACACATTTCTGTGTGTTTGGGATGAGTTCAGAGTCTGTTAGTTTGTGAACCTCAGTAGATTAGTGTATTATATCCAGTTTCTTTTTTTTTTCTAACCATTTACAAAACCAGTGTTAGTGTATCTGTTTAGATTTTAAAAGTCTTAGTGTATTCCAGTCAGATCAATGAAGCCTAATGTTCCATTTTAGTAGCTCAAAAATTCATTTAAGAACTCGATCACACCTTTCATAAGTGAACAGTAATTATCCTCCGTGATGTCCTCCTCAAAGAAAAGACTGATATTATCCAGGACCTCAAACCTAAAAACACTAATGAATCTCAAAAGAACATGAGGGTTCAGTAAGTGAGGACATCTCTAGGTACAAAAAAGTTGCATATACAGTAAAACTTTAACTGTAAAAAATTGATTTTTTTTTCTTTCACCTAAGGAAATATTGTGGATGGAGTGATGGTTTTTGGTTTATGTGAGCTTGTGTGGCGTTGGGACCAACTCTCCTCAGTTCAAAAGGGGAACCTCAGCATGTATCAGAGAGGCTGTGTCTGTGAGGTAATAATCCAAATCATATGTTTACAATAATTAACCATAGTCTGAATTGAGTTCTGAGTTCAGTGCTGTCGAAATCCAGTGGTCTTAATTTTTGCCCAACTAAATTTTCTACAATTGATTTGTCAAAAATGTACTCTAACCCTGGGCTCAGATCATTTTCAGAAAGTTTTGTAAAAGATTTCTATGTTTAATGCATCAACGAATTTGACAAGAACATCCCAGATGCCATAGAGGAAGTTCCTCTTGTGATTAAACTTGCTTGGTAGAGAAGAACCTAAGCATGCAGACCTAAAAGACAAACAAGCTTCAAGTCTCCAGATCTTCCTAAACAAATGTGTTGCATTAGTATACTTGGGGTTTTGTAATTAATACTTGGAGCCTTTGCATTAGCCACCAACTGTTCTCAATGATATCTTGTTGTTGTTGTTGCAGTGAAACAGTTGTCGTTCTCTCAAACTGTGATCTCTACAGATTACATCCTGTACTGGAGCATCCTGTTTGACCAAGAAGCCTCAAAGAAAGTGTCTGATAGGAGTCAAAAATGCACTCAGTCTTGATTATGAAGACGCTCTTCAGGCTGTTTGCCTGCCATGCAGAGACGGCTCCTGCAAATGGCAAAAATGATTTTTAAAAAAAGCTCCTAAAAATGACGCCCTGAAGACCAAATGCATCCGCCAGTTTTGACATTTGTTCTTCAGAATGCTTAGAACATTCTTAAATGAATTTAAACATTTCACTGGAGCTTTGCAATGCAGTCAAATACATACAAAACTGTTTTCATGGAGATATGCCATTAACCATTAAATTGTTTGGCATGAAAAAGTGTCTGAGTATTTAATGGGAAATGTAAGCATGTGTATAAATATGGATGTTCTTGATGCCAGTGCTTTATATCCAATGCATTCCAGTGCATTTGCAAAAAGCCGCAACGTTTAAGGTTCCTTTCCACAGAACCACAGCCACATCATACAACAGGAAATTATCAAGGTGCAGAAAGCTGATAATGATTTAGTTGTTAGTTATATTGAAACGCAGTGTATGTATGCTGCATAGAGGGGGCGCTACTGAGACCGATTAAGTCCACTGAATGACCGCAAATAAACTAATGGGTTCTTTTGGGGAAAAAATCTACTTCATTTAATTTGTGCTTTATTTCACTTAGTTTTCATGGCCTGTATATCACAAAATGGCAAACTGTACTTTGCATATAAATAACCAAAATATCCTAATAATAGCCTATACGTTTTGTTTTTCCTGTGAAAAAAAAAAATCTGTTTACATTTATTCATTTAGCAGAAGTTTCATCCAAAGTGACTTAAAAATAACAAACACCACTAGCATCACAGCAGAACTAAACCCTTATGAAAAGTAGAACACTTCAGCTTGCTCATGCTTGCTGTGTTAACTGCAAGGATTTCTTCATGTACTTTCATAATCACCTCTATCGTTTTTGAAGTTAACGTGCAGAGTCAATAAAACTGATTCAACGTTTTTTTGTCTTTTTGTTTGTATGTGTTTGTAAGGACTATAAGTCCCTATGAAATACTATAATTATGAGTTTTTCCAAGTGTTTCTGAAGAGAATGACTAATGGTTGACTATGGTTATTTTCAAACATAAACATGCATAAGTTTGCAAACATAAGTTTAGATATTAATATATAAAGTGTATATCATTCAGGGTGATAGTAGCACAAATGTACTTCATCTAGTCAATACATTTCTACAGGCACATACAAAATAGTTTATTGCAGACATGTTTTGTATGTATAAAATTGTATGTATACATGTTTTCTATATATACATATTTATGATATTGTGTATTTTCATTTTTTATTTTTCTATCCTTTTCTTTTTATTTCATTTTAAAATTCATTTAAAAAAAAAAAAGAGTAATACAGAGAAGTACAATCAATACCTTATATTATAATCACATAAAAAAATGGAACGAGCTTAAAAAATATATGCTAACAATATTATACATAATATTTTTGAGTATTTTTTTAAGGCTTGGTTTTTAGGCTTGGACGTATACACTGAGCGTGAGACTTAAAGCGGTTGCAAAAACATTGTAATGTGTTCTTTTATATTACATGTACCTTATTTTAGAAAATAATATTATCAATAACACTCAAAATGACTTTATATTGTAATTATACATACCTCCGTGTCAGCTTTGTGGTTTCATATATGGTATATTATTAATTTGTTTTGTAATACTTTTATGTTCATAATCATTAAAATACTGAGAAAAAAAAATAAACACATTTTAACAAATGTTCATGATTTTGTGTATTTATTATTTTTAGTATCTTGACACTCTCCCGAGCAGCGTTTTAAACTCAGATAAGATAATGCCCTACTGAAAAAAACAGCATATGCTGGTTAGGTATGTTTTGATGCTGGGATGCTGGTTCTTTGCTGATTTATGCTGGTCCTTTGCCAGCACATGATCAGCAAAGACCAGCATAAACCAGCAAAGGGCCAGCATAAACCAGCAAAAGGACCAGCTTAAACCAGCACCCCAGCGTCAAAACATACTTAACCAGCATATGCTGTTTTTTTTTCAACAGGGTGGTCGAATAGAGCCTTCAGGCGACCGTAAATTTGACATTTTTAAATTATCCACCAAATTATCATCATTTTTGTATGTTAACAACGATGCCACCTCAGTAAATTACTAAAATATTAACTTAGTTATTGCCTACATAAAATATTTTAATATAAATAACTCTATGAATAAACATTAAAGCAGAAATAATAAAGATGTAAACGGCATCTCTCATTCAAAACTCGCTCTCTCTCCCACTCAGCTCGTCGGTTTCTTTCTCCGCATTGGATTGTGGGAAATAGTGCTTCAGCGAGTGTACATCGGTTGTACACTCGAAATCAGAATTAATTGTGTGTAAAAAGTAGTGGACGAATGTAGGGAATAAAGTCGTTCAGTGTCAGAAAATCAGACATCACTACAAAATTGCTGAAACCCGATATGGTGCACTATATAGCGGATGGTTTCGGACACAGCTTTATTTATGTGCGTGATTGTAATTGCGGTGGCCGAGAGAGCTCTGCAAATGAGAGAGAGAAAAAACCCCGGTGCAAATAGAAAATACCAGCAAATTAAGAAAATATCTTCATTAGTTTGACAACACATGCGCTGCAAAGACTCACAGCACAACCAAATACAGAAAGGCGCTGCAAATACTCACAGACCACATCGAGAACCGCAACAAGTAACGAACCTGACCGGAACAACCCTCAGTGTCTACTGTGAAAGGTGCGATTTTTATTTGTTTTAACATCCCAGCCAGAGCCAATTGATTTTGCCAGAGCTATTAATAAAACGAATATGTTCACATTTTCTCATTTTATTTGTATTATCTTATTATTTTAATGAGTAAGTTAAAGCTAAATAATGTTTATAAGTGTTTATTATTATTATTATTATTATTATTATTATTATTATTATTTATTTATTTATTTATTTTTTTAAAGCATAATACTCTCAAAACTCGCGAATTTCAAAGTATGGCATGGATGCAGATATATGCTAAACAAACAAAATGGATATTTGTCTAGTTTTTTATTTATTTATATATATATATATAAACCCACAACTAAAAGAGTGGAGGTCTCTAACTCTGACGCTTCCAATATTAATTCTGACACAGCAAAAGCAGCGGAATCTTCAAGGCTACATGAGGTAAGATATAAGTTTGTATTCCACTCTTTGTATAGCAATTAATTGTAAAAAATTTTTAAATGAAGAAGAAATTATATATGCCATAAAAAATATAGAAAATATGGTATTTGGTATGTATAAAAAAAAATCTGAGCTCGTGGTCTGCCGGTCCTGGCCCTTTGATCAATGATTGTGACAGATCTTGTTAAGAAACTTCCTATGGTGTTTCCAGCATTTGTGGTCACTCGGTCTCAGTCACGAAGGTTTCAAGATGGAGTTGATCTTTCAAATTCTTTCATGGCTGAGCAACCCATGTCAGTAGAGTGCAAGCTGTCTGTTCCACTGGAAATGGTGTCTGAGCATGTCCCTCTGCCTTCAGCTGAGCTTCCTTCCATGGGGGGCAAGGAACACCTTGCTGCTGCGCAGAAGTCAGATCCTACACTTGCAAAATGCATTCGTTTTGCAGTAGATCATTGCAATCTTTTAACAGCAAGGGTAGGTTACTTTTGGGATGATGGACTCTTAATGCGCAAATGGGAACCAAGATCGTCAGACCATAATGACTGGTTGACTGTATATCAGGTTGTTGTGCCTGCCAGTTACCGTTCTCAAGTTTTGAAATTGGCATACGAAAATGTTCTTGTGGGGCACCTCGGTGTCAACAAAACATTTCAGCGCATTACAAAGCACTTTTATTGGCCTGGAGTAAGATCCACTGTGTCTAATTTTTGTTGCTACTTTGATGTCTGCCAGCGTGCAGGCAAACCAAATCAAACTGTCCCAAAAGCTCTCCTTGATCCAATTCCTGTTATTGATGAGCCATTTGAAAAGTTGTTGATTGATTATGTAGGACATCTTTCAAAGTCAAAGCAAAAACTTAGTGACAGACTATGTTGTAAATACTCCCGATCTTCGTTGTAAAAAGAGAGTGTGTCACGTTAACTTGTTAAAGTGCTATGTTGCACGTAATTCTTTCGAGACCTCTCTTCCCTCACCAAGACTGAAACCCAGTGTAACAGTTGCTCCCGTTTGCAGTCCTGATGTTGAGGAATTGTTAGTTGAACCTCATTCACCTGATATTTGTTTGAATAATTCAGCTATTCTGAGTAGTTTGGACTCTTGTTTATCTTATTTACCTGAAGACCAGTGTAAGGATGTTGAAATGTTGTTACGGAAACATCCTACAATGTTTGCTGATGTGCCTGGTAGAACAAGTATGTTGTTTCATGACATCAATGTAGGCAATTCTATTCTAATCAAGCAACATCCATACAGAATGAATCCTACAAAGCGAGCAATCATGAGATCAGAGGTAGATTATCTGCTCACAAATGGACTGGCTGTATCCAGCCAAAGTCCCTGGAGTTCTCCATGCCTTCTGGTCCCAAAGTCTGACAACACTTTTCACTTTTGTACAGATTATAGAAAAGTAAACAGTATGACAAAACCTGACTCCTTTCCCTTACCACGGATGGAAGACTGCATGGACAGAGTTGGTGCATCAAAGTTTGTTAAAAGGCTATTGGCAGGTTCCACTAACAGCATGCACGTGTGAGATCTCTGCATTTGTAACACCTGATGACTTCTTACAGTATAACTGTATGGCTTTTGGGATGCGAAACACAACTGCCACGTTTCAACGACTTATGCAAAAAGTTTTGCTAGGCCTGCCCAATTGTGAAGCTTACTTAAATGACAATGTATTCTTTTTATATTCAGATGAGTGTGAAGTTTGCATCTTTGGTTTGGATGTTTTGTTTGTTAGTTTAGTTTAGGTTAAGTTTAAATTTGGTTTGGTTGCTAAAGGTGTTGTATCTTACCTTGATAAAAAGGTTGGTCAGGGTTATGTCAAGCCTACTGAAGCAAAAGGATAGAGGATTTTGTAAGAGTGTGATGCTGCCAAACACCTTATCTGTTATAGTCCGGTCTTTTATCAGCTCCTAACTTTTCTTTGCCTTTCAAGTTGACGCAAGTGATGTAGGAGCTGGTGCAAGAATTGAGCATCCTGTCTGTTATTTTTCCAATAAATTTTTAAAGTCTCAACAAAACTATAGTAACATCGAGAAGGAAGTTCTGGCATTGGTGATGGCCCTCAGGCATTTTGAAGTGTATGTTGGAGGTAGTAGTACCCCTCTTGTTGTTTACACTGACCATAACCCTCTTGTCTTCCTTTCTCGCATGTGCAATGGGAACCAGAGTTTGATGCGTTAGTCACTCTATCTGCAAGAATACAACTTGGACATCAAACACAAGAAAGGCTCAGAGAATGTGGTGGCAGATTCGCTCTCCAGAGCCTGTGATGGGGACTAAAGTGTACTGTACATGTGAAGTATTAATTGTTTATAAGCCATGGGTTATAAACTTGGTGATTGGGGTGTTACGTCCTGTGACGTAATTTGTACTGTTCTGGGGTCAGTAAAGAGTTTTTGTGTTTTCTCAGTTTTCTTTTCTCTCCTGTGCTGCTGTTCTAATAGGAGCTGATTACTGGCACCTGATACTCATTTGCTGATGACCAACTAACTCCTCATTCATTGGCTCCTCCAGAGAGGAAACCAGCTATAAAAGCCATCAAGAAAGCACAGTTGAGAGAGAGAAGAAAGGAGAAGGTTTGAGCCATTTCTTTCTTGCCATATGGACCTTCTCTGCAGCCTCAACACCAAGTGTTGGTAGTTGTTTTTGGTATTTGCTAACTGATGCTTAATGTCAAATCTATGCTAGAGTTGTAGTTAGTGTTCTGTTGCTGTGCTCCCACCTAGACTGTTAACTGTCAATATTGCTGACTTTTGATAGCTCTTTATTTAACATTGGTTAAATTGACATATAATTTGTAGGGAGGAGGGTGCCCTTTTTTTCTTTTAACTCCTTTCTCCTGTTTTGGTTAAGCTAGGTAGTTAAGGAAGTGTTATTGTCTTTCTGTTGTTTGTTTTTCCCTGTTAGGCAAGTTTAGAATTTAAAATGGAGTAAGATACTGTTTTGGCTATGCCTTCTCTTAAAGACTTCTTGCTTTGTTCCTGTTATTCCTCTTATGTAATCATTGTAGTGGATCTTTTAGTGGTTGGCAGTGTTCACGTTCAGTTAACATGATGGCGCTCAAACTCAAGACACATGGCAGCAACAAACAGGAAGGGTCTTGTTGGTTGCTGTGTATCTTGAGTTTGAGTTCAATCACGTTAATTCTTTAGTCTTTTTTTCTTAATCTATTTTATACACCATAACTTTCACTTCTATAATGCATGAATATGTCCTCTATTGTATTCTACAAAAACAGAGTGCCTTATCACTAGTTTTTTTTTTTTTTTTTGATTTACTGAGTCCGCTATGAGTTTATAGCCCATTAGCATCACCAGGGTGGTTGCCACTAATCCCGCGTGCACTGCTAATACTCAATTCACACACATTACCATTGCTTTACTCGCTGTTACTTGCTTTAATGGTGGATGTCTACCTTTTGAGTGCAGGTGAGGACACGTTCAAGCTGCATTTGGTGCAGCTCAAGCTGGATGATGTGAAGCAGATTTGTGGCCTGGAGGAGAGGCAGGCCCAGCTGAGAGAGCAAAGAGCCGTGCAGGAAACCTCCCAGACTGACGCTCACAAGTCCGGGTTAAGTATACAGCGTGCTGCTAATAGTCCCACCACCTCTACTCCGTGTGTTTCTCTGCACCGGCCAGGTGAACCCAGGACGCGATCTGCCCAGATGTCCTTCACGCCGGTGCCGGGACACCACGGACCCTGGGTACACCCACAGCAGAGGACGCAAGCCAGGCCCTGGGGGACTTCACGAGCCTGATCAATAAGGTGCGCAGCACAACGCCTTGGAAGAAAACTGTGAAGTTTTTTAGAATTGCTTTACAACTATAGGACAGGAAGAGCTAAATAAACTTATCACTGCATCTAAACCAACAACATGTTTATATTAGATCCTGTACCCACTAAGTTACTGAGTTGTTACCTGTAGCAGAAGAACTGCTCAATATTAACTCATCGTTATCTTTGGGTCACGTCCCAAAACCATACAAGCTGGTGGTTATTAAGCCTCTTAAGAAACCACAACTAGATCCTAGTGAACTGGAAAATTACAGACCCATTTCAAATCTTCCATTTGTCTAAGATTTTAGGAAGTTGTCTGCTCAATTGTGCTCCTTCCTGCAAAAAAATGATTGCTATGAAAAATTTCAGCGGGTTTCAGGCCCCACCATAGCACAGAAACTGCACTTGTTAAAATTACAAGTGACTTTCTTCGTGTCAGACCAAGGCTGCTTTTTATCCTTTACCTTAGTCCTGCGTTCGACACCCTAGAGCACGACATACTCCTAGATCGATTACAAAACTATACAGTTATTTAAGGGCAGGCTTTAAGATGGTATAGATCCTACCTGTCCGATTGCGGCCACTTTATTTAAATGGGGAGTCATCTCATTTATCACCAGTAAAATATGGAGTGCCACAAGGATCTGTCCTAGGTCCTCTGCTATTTTCAATATACATGATGCTGCTTGGTAATATTAGTTTCCACTTATGTGGATGATACTCAACTATATATCTCAACGAGACCAGATGAAACTTCTAAATTATCTAAGCTAACAGTGTTAATGTAAAAGGATGACCAGTAATTTTCTCCTATTAAATTCAGATAAGACAGAGATATTACAGAGAAAAACAGCATTCTTCCATCATAGAAACCATTGCCAAGCTATGAAACATGTTACCTTTTTCTGATGCAAAAAAGCTAGTTCATGCATTCATGCACTCTAGACTGGACTATTGTAATGCACTGCTAGGTGGTTGTCCTGCATCTTCAATAAACTACAGGTAGTCCTAAATGCAGCTGCTAGAGTCCTTACCAGGTCAAGAAAATATGATCCTATTACTACAGTCTTTGCACTGGCTACCTATTAAGTTCTGTATCGGTTACAAAATATTACTTAAGGCCCTTAATGGTTTAGCTCCTGTGTACCTAACTAGTCTTCTACCATGCTACAATCCATCACGCTCCCTAAGGTCACAAAATGCTGGACATTTGGTAGTACCTAGGATAGCAAAGTCCGCTAAATGAGGTAGAGCTTTTTCAAATTTGGATTCCCAACCTCTGCAATAGCCTTCCTGATAATGTTTGGGGTTCAGACACACACTGTTTAAATCCAGATTAAAAACACTTCTCTTTGGTGAAGCATTCAAATGCATCTCATAATTTTGGACTACAGTTATATCTGATCAAATGCACATTCTTTAGCTTGGGTTAAATGAATTAATTTTACTTGTCTGGAACAGCAGCTACGCTAATTATGTCTCTATTTGTTTCTCTGTTTTGCCACTAGGATTTACACAAGCTCCAGTCTGGATCCAGAACACCTGAGAAGAGATGATGCCAACCCGTCAGAGGACCTCAGATGATACTTACCCTGAAACAACATGCAGAACTACCAAATTTTGCTATAAGTTTGATTGCATCATAAAAAAAATTGAAAGTGATGTGACATACAGCCAAGTATGGTGACCCATACTTAGAATTTGTGCTCTGCATTTAACCCATCCAAAGTGCACATGCCCAGAGCAGTGGGCAGCCATTTATGCTACGGCACACGGGAAGCAGTTGGGGGTTTGGTGCCTTGCTCAAGAGCACCTCAGTCATTGTATTGCCGGCCCAAGATTCGAACCCACAACCTTAGGGTTAGGAGTCAAAGACTCTAACCATTAGGCCAAGACTTTCCCATTTCCCCAATGGTGCATATTACTTGCAGCGCCTTTCTGTATTTGGTTGTGGTGTGAGTATTTGCTGCACATGTATGGAGATAGAATTGTTGCTTGGTTCCAAATAAATTATGATCTACAGATAAACAAAATTTAAACCTATTTATTGACAAATAAATAGAATGAGATCCACAAATAAATCTTAAAGTTTCACAAACCTGAATTCAATTGATGAATAAATAAAACGAGATTTGCAAATAAAAAAAACATATTCACGCGTATATATTTATGTCACAACCACAACTTTGCCTGGCATTTATTTGTGAATCGCTTCCTGTGCATTTGTAGATAGTTGCAAGCATTTGTGACAAATACGTGGACTCCACCCACCGTCTACTCAAGCCAATCAGACAACGACTACAACGGCTACTGATGGAGATGTTTTCTAAATTTGCTGGTGCTTTTTCTATTTGCATGCGTTTTCTTAAGTTGCGGCGCGTTGAGCTCTCTCGGCCACCGTAGTAAGTGAGGTGTGGTTCATGAGCAGTGTTGCCAATTCCGTTTTTTTTTTTTTTTGTTTTTTTTTGTACTTTAACCCCCGGCGATTGGGCGCACCTGGCAACTCTGTTGGTGAGGTCAGATGGGCGGGAGATATAAGAGCTATATAAGATGCTACTTTTAGAGATTTCTAGAGAGAGAACGAAAACTCTTTTTGGTCCACACCGTTAGTAAATTGTTTAATCTTGTGCTGTGAGGATGAGTGTCCCGCTGTCTGTTGCTGTGACTCTAGGGCTGCTGTTCTAACTGTCTGTGGGACTGAACGAGCAGGTGGCCGAGGGCTGTACTTGTCTTCAAAGACACCCTCAACGGGTGTTCTGTGAGTCTGATATTGGTAAGTCAAACACATGCATCGCTAATTAAACCGGAACAGCTATAGATGCCGTATACAAATCTGTAGGTTGCATGCTGCTTTGAAATAAGAAACTACACATTAGCTTTTAAACGCGGTTTAGGCTCCAGTGCAGGCGTTGCTACTGTATTTTTTTTTTTTTTTTTTGTATTTTTTTTTTTTTTTAAACGGTAGTATCTCATTGCGTTTCTTCCGTAAGTAATGTAGCTAGTATGTGGGACTGTCGCTAAAATGTTGGAACACTTGTGCATGCACTTTTTTTTTTTTGTCATCCCGTCGCCTTCTGTGCACCTCTTTAAGAGCGCAAAATGCTGTGTAAAATTCGCGCCTTACGCCGGTTTCACACTGGATGAGCAAGTAGAGCGCACATTGCTTCCACACTGGCAGCGTTTGTCGCGCGCACCGCTGAACCGTGTGTGCTGCAAATACAGACTAGTATTGTTCATTCGGTTACGTTCTCCGACAACTGTCTCTAATGTGATTTTGATTACATAACACATGCATATAACATGCTATATAGTGCAGTTTGCATCATGAAGTAATATCAACGTGAAGATGCATATACTATTTTAATCATTCAAACGAGCCAAAAGCTCCTGACAATGAGGTGTCTTTGTGCATATTAAGGTTTTTTTTTTTTTTTTTTTTTTTTTTTTTTTTTTTTTTTATTTTTTTTTGGTTGGGTAGTCATGGTGGTCTGTGAATTATTTCACTTCATAGTGAAGTTTCTTTTTCGTGTTTACTCCTGTCTGCACTGTGGCTTTAATTGATTCAGTGTAGGGCTGCACAATTAATCGAATTTCTAATTGCGATTACAATTATGGATGCCACAGTTATGTAACCGTTCAAAGTGGCAATTAATCGTTCAAAGTGCACTTATGTTATTGCGTTTTTTTTCTTTCTACATGTTATCTTAAGAGTGTTTCCCACTGTTTTAATCTTAGCCAATCCGATGTATTGACATTTGAGGCTTAATACAACAGAAAAACACCAAGTTTTTCAGTAAGAGCTCTCAGCTTGTTTATTTTCATAAACTATGGCATGCAGTTTCATCAAACAGTGGTATAAACATTATTCAATGTAAATTGTGATAATCGTAATTAATAATCGAAATTACAATTTCAAGGGATTAATCGCTTTTTTTGTCATAATCATGCAGCCCTAATTCAGTGTGAGCAGCGCAGCAAAAATAAAGTCGAAACGATCGCGGCAGTCACTTCTGAGTGCGGTGTGAATACTCAATGCAGTGATCATCAAGTCTAATGATCCTGAAAACATTGATTAGCAAACTTTTAATTTAAGTGTTTGTCAGTCCCGTGTTAAATGTCCTTAGTTTTCATTTTGTCAACCTTATCCCATTTAGTTTGTCAAGTTTTAGTTGGTTAAGTCTCATTTTAGTCTAGAACTTGACTTTTCACAATATTATTAACCCTCTGAAGTCGATTAACGCGTGCGTTTCGGGACATTTTCTCCTGATAACCCCGAAAAGAACTTAAATTACACTTTCAGTTTTGATCGTACAGATAAGAGCAATACATCAATCGAATCTGTAAAGGGTCTACTTTTTTTTTTTTTTTTTTTTTTTGTATACAGACATAATAACAACAAAACTTTGTGCACTTATAAAATTAAGATAACAAACCAGGAGTGCTGTCTGCAGCCTTTGTCTGCGCTGATCTTCAGTTACAAACGCTTCATTAAAATGAACTGTAACTCAGTGAATACTCAACACAGAGACAGAAGAGAGAGATCTATAGAAAGCCTGACATGTCTACTTTTAAACTAAACAATTCTGTGATAAAGTAATCCATATGAAAACAACGCGATGTCCGTTTTTCACGTCTCCCTTCATTATCTTCTAATGTGACCACGCCCCCGCGCTGAGAGAGAGCTTTTGAGATTCAAATGTTTCATTTTAGGGTTGATTGTTTAGGTTCAAACTGAAGAGGGGCTTGGATGCGAGATTGCTTATTCAATTTTTTTTTATTTTTATTTTACTGTTTGCTTCGCAATGAGAGGAATAAGACATAATTCACCCCAAAAAGATATGATGTGGTTGAGGATTAGAGATTTGGATTTCCTCAAAAAAAGAATGAAGCACTTTATTCAGCAGAGATCATAAACATGAGTAAGTCTTTTTATTTATTTATATACTTGTAGTTTTCACATAACGTGTAACATTTTACTAGTTAGACTTTTTTCCAAAGACTTTTGTTTTTTCAAACTATAATTCCTGACTAAATGTATAATCAAGTGAAATATTATGAAGGTTCAATAACAATATACACTACTATACCATTCAAAAGCTTCATGTAAATAATATAAATGTACCAATAAATGTAACTGTAACAAATGTAACAAACATTGCTGTTATTTCAATTTATCCCCCCTAAAAAACCTGAAAAATATTCTCAGCTCTTTTCAACATTAATAATAATAATGATAATAATCAAACAAGAAATGATTATGATAAATGTTTATTTGTTTTTTAAAAGGATTTCTGAAGGATTGTGTGACTGGAGTAATGATGCAAAAAATTCAGTTTGAAAGTCAGCTTTTGATTGTTCCTAATAAACTGTTTAACTGCACTCACAAGTGAATATTAAATTGTTTGTGGGATAATTAAATATATTCTGAATAAACTACAAACATAAATTATATACATTTATTTTTGTCCTCACATTCTTTCTTGTAACTCATCCCTCTCAGTGACACAGCTGACTGAATGGCTCTTTATGCAGCTCATTATGCAGGCCTTTGTCTTCTCAGGTGTGAATTCATGATAGTTGACGCCTACTCGCATATGACTTTTACCAACAAAAAGTGTCTTAGAAAATTTAAATCAATATATTGTTTTCTGTAAGTGAGTAAACAAGATGATTTTCACATCATTTAGAAAAAATAATTCTAGGCTACAAGCGCCAGTTCTCAAAAGTCCTGGGAACCAATTTTCTGTGTGTTTTATTGCCTTATTCAAGTGATTTAACATTTTTAGTTTTTCACTAACCACGCATATTTTTTTTTTCATCTCTTCTCACAATCATGTACATACATGCTGCTCACATATTATTATTATTATTATTATAGCCCAGTTTGTGCTGATTACAGTGAGATTAGACTTTAGCCATTTAGATATTTATAAGAAACTGAAAAAAGCACAAATGTCAGGGCATGACAAAACTTCTCCAGGCCCCAAAAATACCCTTAGACTCCAGAGGGTTAACCGTACAGCAGTATTCATTTTGGCGGCCATTTTTAATTTAGTCTTAGTCAAATGCACATTTTTAGATATTTAGTCAACCTTGTCCTGTTTTTGTTTAGGGACGTTTAAGTCAATTAAATGGATGAACGTTTTAGTCACATTTTCGTCATGCTGTATAATGGTTAAACTGGTCACTTTATTTTTGCTCAATTTGTCACTTTAGAAATTTACTTTTGCATTTCAGGTATTCGGGTACTTTCACCAGTGAGCACATCACACTGTAAACCCTAATGTTGTCATTAATAAAGAAATCAAGTTAACATAACTTCACATTACTTATAACACACAGTTTTGCCATCAAAACTTAAACAGGTGTGTTTTAACTTACTCATTGGCAGTAAAAATCTTTTGAATTAAGATTTTAAGTGTTATTAAACTCAGAATTTTCCATTTATTTAAATTATTCGCTACATCTCTGTTTAAAAATGATTGGTCGTGCTTGAAATTCTGCCTTGACAACAGCGCCGATTGGCCAATATAACACAAGGCGGGAATTTTTTGTCGAATTTGCTGAAGACGCAGCACTGACTGCAGGCCAGAACGGAGTCATTTGCAGAGCCACCTGAAAGAAGAACTAAATAATAAAGTTAAATAGGTAAGTAAAGATTTAAACGCAACGCATAAATATACACACATTTTTTTTGATTTCCTTATACGTTTTATTGTAATGTTATTTGCATGGTGAAAACACTTTACCGTTTTACTCTGGCAGCGGGCCAGCGGCACAAGCAGCCACACAGGCGGCGAAGCAGGCGGGAAGAGAGTCGTCGTGAAAGACTCAGAGTACGGTGGTAGGTAGAATAATGGTAAAATATATTTTAAATTGTACTTCGTTGACTTCGTGTATTTTCGCGTTATAAACACGTTTGTGTTACTAACTTTCTGTAAGAACATGTGAATTTCCCGTTTTCCTCCCGCAGGGACAGTAGCAGGCAGGCGGTTATGAAGCAGACGAGGAGTCGTGAGGCCACAGGAGTGACGTTCCGCTGGTAAGTTCATCTATAACACGCCTGTACATTTTGCTTTATTGTCTGTTAAATGTTTTATTTTTATACGGATGGACAAGGTATAAATGGCTTTAAAGTTAAAATCACCCAACTTCCAAACCTAGCAATTGTTTTACAGACTAGCGCTGTTAGTTTACAATAGGCCTTAGCATGATATTGCGGCTCAAACTTCGAGAAAAATCTATTTACAGACACACTGAAATGTCTCTGTGTGTAATTTGTGAAATGACGTTTTTTTTTTTTTTTGGTGTAAAATTGGGCAGCCGCGTGAATACTGACTTAGGCCTAACGTTAATCGTTTTAAGAATTTCTTTTGGCGGTTCATGTTCACTAAAAACCGCAGACCTTTTTCCCGCCTGCGACACATTTACAGAGATATATTATTAATTAATAGTTATGTGGATGTAACGTGTCCCTGGTGCATAATATTAATTATTCTTTTTACAGTAGTTTTTAAATGCATCTATGGATTTTATATTTTTTATTTTCTTCTTTAACAAGTTACCATTAGCAGAGCTGTGTCTATTTGCCATGTCCCCCCATGAGTGATTTGTAGACTATAATTTTCACTGTCAGGTAACAGATTGTCGTTTTAAATATGTAAAAAAAAAAAACAAACAACAAAAAAAAAGTATAAAGGTGTTCCTTTGAGAGTAAATACCCCAGTGACAAGCTGTGTTACCACTAAAAGTAAACTTTGTGAATTTGTTAAAATAAATATTTTCAAAATTTATATATTTATAAAATATAAAATTGTTAAAATATATATTTTTAAATTATTAAGATTTATTAAAACTCTAGTGGCTAATAGTGACTAACAAAAATAAAGTTTAGATTACCTATAACCCTCATAATGAAAACCGTTTTAATTTGCTCTTAATTTACTCAACCTCAGGCCATCCAAGAAATACAGTACTGGTCAAGTTTGGACGCATTACTTTTTAAAAAAATTTTTAAAAGAAGTCTCTTCTACTCATCAAGGCTGCATTTATTTGATCAAGAATACAAAAACAGTAATATTTTGAAATATTACACTTTAAAATATGGTTTTCTATTTTAATATACTTTTAAAATAAATTATTTGTGTGATTTAAAGGAGAATTTTCAGCATCATTACTCCAGTTTTCAGTGTCACAATATCTTCAGAAATCATTCTAATATGATGATTTGCTGCTCAAGAAACATTTCTGATTATCATCAATGTTGAAAACAGTTATTTACATTTTTATTTCATGATGCTATGATGAATAGAAAGTTCAAAAGAACAGCATTTATCTGAAATCTAAAGCTTTTGTTACATTAAACACTACCCTTCAAAAGTTTGGGGTCAGTAAACTTTTATTCATCAACAATGAGTTAAACGGATCAAAAGTTACAGTAAAAACACTTTATAATGTTAAATATTCTATTTTAAATAAATGCTGTTCTTTTGAACTTTCTATTCATCAAAGAATTTTGAAAGAAATTTGTTCACAACTGTTTTCAGCATTGATAATAATGAATGTTTCTTGATCATCAAATCATCATATTAGAATGATTTCTGAAGATCATGTGACACCGAAGACTGGAGTAATGATGCTGAAAATTCAGCTTTGATGACAGGAATAATATTTCACAATATATTCCTGTTTTTGTTTGTATTTTTAATCAAATAAATGCAGCCTTGGTGAGCAGAAGATACTTCTTTTAAAAACATAAAAAAACATATATATAATATATATATATATATATATATATATATATATATTATATATATATATATATATATATATATATATATATATATAGAAAAAAAAAATGTGTGTTTAGTTTCTTGCATAGACTTATCGTTTTGGTTTCTTAAGACACCAATGTATCGTCAGGAGCCACAGTTATTAATTTTGTTTTGCTTGTACATGTTTTTTTTTGACCCTCAAAGAGATGGTTAATGTTGGCTTGCGTTATATATCACCAAAGACAATGGTTTCAGCTAAAAATCTTCTTTAATGTTCTACTAAATAAAGTCACCCACATCTTGGATGGCCTGAGTGTGAGTAAATTGACAGCAAATTTTCAGTCTTGAATTAAAAATCCTTTTAATTGTAAATAATGAACCTTTTCTTTTTAGGTCAACACATTTTTGTAACTTGGACTGGGATGAACCTGTTGATATCTTAAAAAATAATCAAGCATACCATGCATGCATGTCATTACTTGCCCCTTCTTAATTTTTTCAGATCTACATGGAGTTTAATAGGATTGCTGGTAAGAACTTGAAAAGGGAATTTTACGAGACCCTTGACCAACATAGTACATGCCTCTTGGACATTTTCAGAGCCAAAAAGGGAGTTGCTGGTCAGCTCTTGATGAACCTTCTGAAGCAAACAAAGGTTAGTTAGAAGTCCCAATAATTTATCCTAGATATATCTTAGAAGAAAGTAGATTGATGTGAAACCTGTATAAACTGCAATATACACTTCATAGTTGATCTCTGAGTAAATGTTTTAAAGGCTTTTATAATGTATTAATATCAAGTGGTTGGATTTAATACGATTTTATTTTTTCCACACAAGCTATCAGAGCCAACAGAAGTCCGAACTCTGGTGCTTCAAGGACTACCCCTTTGGTTTGGAGATGACTCTACTGCTTTCTTTAAGATATGTTTGGTAAGTATTCCAAGGAGAAAATGTCCAAAAGACACTCTCTCACCCTCTATACACACTCTCTCACACATTCGCGATCTGTCACACACACACACACACACACACACACACACACACACACTGTATTAATCTAAATTCACTCAAAAATAAATTCTGTCACCCTTGTCGTTCCATCTTCAAGACACAATAGATTTTTTTATGAAATTCGGTAACTTTCTGACCCTCCATTGACATCCAACGCAACTACACTTTCAAGGATGATAGGAAAGACTTTGTTACAGTACTCTGTACTACAGTACTCCAGTGGTTTAACCTCAATTTTATGAAGCAAAACGAGTGCTATGTTTGTGCAAAAAAACATAATTTACCAGTGTATTTTTGAAAATGTTTATCTGCAATGCCCGTTCATGAGAGTATAGCATGTGTGTTCAGATTCGCACGTGAGCACTACTCACATAGCACCACAATGCTTGAGTTTTGTGTTCATGCGAGAGCAGATGTAATTGCGTGAACGTGCGTTGGAGATTATATTTTGTAAATAAAGTAGTACTTTTTTTTTGCGCAAACAAAGCACTTGAGTAGCTTCATTAAATTGAGGTTAAACCACTGAAGTCACATGGATTAATGATGTCTTTCATACCTTTTTGGACCTTGAAATTGGTAATTGCATTGGATCTCTAGTAAGGAGGGACTAAAACCTCATGGGTTTCATTAAAAATATTTTCATTTATGTTCCGGAGATGAACGTAGGTCTTACAGATGTGCAACGACACAAGGGTGAGTAATTAATGACAGAATTTTCAATTTGGGTGAACTAACCCTTTAGATTGAGATTGATACAGTGTTTGTGAGAGATAGTGTGAATGTGTAAGAAAAAAATAAAAAATTCTGTCAGTAATTACTCACTCTTATGTTGTTCCAAACCTGTAATACTTTCATTCATCTTCGGAACACAAATTAAGATATATTTCATAAAATCTTAGAGCTGTCTCACTCCTCCATAGGTTTCTATTGTAATTGTAACTTGCTGGCCCAGAAAGTTAGTAAAAACATTGTTAAAATAGTCCAAGTGACAGTGGCTCAACCTGAAGTTTATCAAGCGACGAGAATACTTTTTGTGCGCAAAAAACAAAAATAACGTCTTTATTCAACTATTCATTTTCCTCTTTGTTTCTCTGAGTGAGTTCATGTAGTGTAACAGCGCAGTGCTTCTGGGTCAGATTGTAGGCTCAGCCCAGAAGCGCTGCGCTGTTACACTACATGAACTCACTCAGAGAAACAAAGAGGAAAATGAATACTTAAAGTCGCTATTTTTGTTTGTTTTTTGCAAACAAAAAAGTGTTCTCGTCGCTTGATAAACTTCAGGTTGAGCCACTGCGGTCACTTGGACTATTTTAAAATGTCTTTTAAAACTTTCTGGACTGGCAAGTTTAAATTACAGAGAAGCCGATGGAGCAGTGAGACAGCTCTCAGGTTTCATCAAAAATATTTTTAATTTGTGTTCCGAAGATGAACGATAGTCTTACGGGGTTGGAACGACATGAGGGTGAGTAATTACTGACAGAATTTTCATTTTTGGGTGAACTAACCCTTTAAGTTGCAACTTTTGAAATGTAAATTAGCTTGCATGTATGTGAATTTTAATTTGTTAATGTTTATTCACTAGATGTCTGATGATCACAGCTCAATTCTTGATGTGCCAGTGGGGATTGTGATAGTTGAAGATGGGACGACTCTTAAGCCCCTCAACTCTCTGCATTCGTCTCCCTCTTCGATTGGAATAGTAATCGAGGGAAAATTAGTGATGGACAATCTACATGACCTTCCTGAAGCAATGTGCCTTCTGTTCGGGACTAATTTATGCATTGCACCTGAGTTACCCAAAGTCGCTGAGATACACGTTTGACTTCATTCAGCGCATTCTACTTTCCTTGGGGCAGAAAGACCTGCAGCCTAAAACACAGTTGTTGGCAAACCAGCTGTTTGGTTAAAATGGAGAAATTGCATGGCGCACTTTTAATAGCAACACATTTACATTACACATGGTCTTTTGAAAATGAGACTGTTAAAAATGAGTTTACTATTAAGATTTATTAAGTTTTACTCATGTGTCTTTTAAAAATTAGCTTACTGTTTTGCTTGTTTTGTAAATTGTGAGCTTACTGTTATGAATATGAGCTTACTGTTTTTTTTTAATGTGAGCTCAATGTTTTGTAAAAATGTTAGCTTACTGTTAAACATGAGCTTATTTTTTTTTTATGTGACTTAAAAATGCAGCTTACAGTTAAAAATGAGCTTACTGTTAAAAATATGAGCTTAAAGTGCCGTTCAAGTGTCTTAATGTGGCTTAAAAATATAAGCTTGATGTGAGCAATGTTTCCTAAATTAATGTAAATGTATAAACCAAATAAAGCAGTTTATGGAAATACAATATTTGTATTAAATTATTTATAAATCATTAAAACAAGTAAACAACCATATAAAACTCGAAAATTAAGTTAAGTCTATTTGCCTTAAGTTATCTGTACTTGAACATTTAAGTTAATTCAATGAAGAGACCAACATTAGGTCAACTCAATTGAATTGAGTTGTCAATTTTGCCATTACTCAATTTTACTTACGCAACCACTTTAATCAAATCATTTGAGTAGTCTTAACTTATTAGGGTTTACATGTGGACTCTTACATGGTGTATTTTACCACCTCCAGTGTACCGATTTATTATAGGCTTTTATTATACAAATTATTACCGAAGACTTGTGCTACATCTGTCTACATTATGGAAACTGCTAAAACAAACGAATGAAAATGTGTATGAGCAGTGAAATTCCAATGGGCAATGGCCCATTTCTCTTAAACCAACAGCAGTATTTATTCCGCAACCACAATCGCAAACAATAGGCTATAGTCCAGGGGCCGTCCTTCGTACCTCGCTAGCTCGGTTAGCTGGATTTGATTGATTTGTTATGATCTTGGATCATTTGGTTCTTCGAAGCTCATCCCGGAGTTGCTGTCATAGCAACAGGTACGTAAGCTTAAACCTGCTAGGGAGCAGGCTTATTTCATGTAAACAGGGTTAGATTGCATCTTTTTAAGCAGAATTGATACTTGATCTGCTACCACAGCTACTTTATTACTAGAGTATCATCCTGATCCAGGGACCATAATTTAGAATTTAAAAATGTATTTAAAGAGGCTAATATAATGTTGTACTATAGTCTTTAATACTATAGACAGAGACGGTTTTACTAACCGAAAGATTTATACGTCGTAAAAATTACTTCATAATCCGTACGGTTGTGCGGAGTGTGCGACAGCACAGGGCCTCACTCCTGGCCGGCATTTTATGTCGTTTTACTGTTTTTCCACCCAATTTGTCCTTTGAAAGACTAAAATGGCCATAGCTGACATAGACATAAGAATCAGTAAAGCTGTTTGTTAGGATGACAGTTTTAAAAGTTAAACTTTAGGCTGATCTAGAACCCTGCTTTTCTAGAAGACTTTTTTTTTACGCCTATTTTTTTTTGCTTCTGTTGGGTTTGGGCTTCGGGCCAATTTCCCCGCCATAGTTCAGCGGCGGGCCGGGCCTCAGGCTTCTCATTTTTTATATTTTAGACATCCATCAATTAGTGTTTCCGCGCTGGTGGAAACAACAGGAGACCGTGCTACCGCGACTGTCAGCGGCTCGCGGTGTTTATTGTCCCGCAGCAGCAGCGCAGCTGAACAGTTCTGCATTCAAATACACGCAATAGGCTCAAGCTTGCCGCAAAGCATCGGCAAACGTTGATTACCATAAATGTGACGGGGGAAATACACGGAAGGAGATATTGGAATTATTTAATAATAAATAGTGTTTTCTGAGTCTGTCAATGGTGTACAGGTCAAGGATGAAGTTGCTGATCCTGACTCGCCATCTCTTCGTTAGACGCACCTTTAGGTGGATGTTTATGTTTTGTTTTTTTTTTTTTTTCTCTTTAAGTAGTATTTTTGTGATATCAGCTAAATTGGGCCACTTTTTGGGTAAATCGATTTTGGGACAATAATACAATACCATATATGCCTATTCCATGTGTATTTAGATTAATATGACTGTTTTTGATAATTTTTGTGTTTGAAATTATGTAATAAAATAGAATTATTTAGGCCCTACAGTTCTTGAAACATCAGTTGTGCCAACTGTTTTTGCATGAGCAGTTTCAGGCTTAAAATGGGCCAGCTGTTTCACGGGTACAATGGGCCAGTCAAACTGCAAAGGAATTAGTAATTTATCATCAATTTTAATTTTAAAACACAACTGCTTATACAGCCACATAACATTTAAACTGCATTAAACAAACATATTCATATGTGCCATTAAAAAAAAAAAATACATATTCAAATGTGCAATTAAAAAAGCCCATTTTGGAACAACATAGATCAGTGAACTGATGTCAGTGGTGTGTGTGTGTGAACAATACATTTAGAAGGAAATGTGCAAATTACAAAAATTCACATTCAAAATTGATAACTGATTTGTGTGTGTGATGTAAACATTTTTCAAACACAGTCTTTGCAAATGAAACCATCGTCATCACAGATACCATTCTCTTCACCACAGCTCTCATGAAACCAGGCAGAACATGGATCACATTTTACCCATTCCTCAGTAGCCTTAGGGTCATTTGGGTCACCATAGTGGGTGTTGCAGGCTTTGCAAGGTGATTTGCTTCTCTTGCCCTGTTTTTTTTTTTCCCTTTTGGTTGCTTGCTGCCCAGGTACTTGCTGGCTTGCTTGGCTGGTTGCTTGCTGGATGACTTTTTTGTTTTAATATAAGAGGTGCACACTCACTGTAATTCCTTTCTTCACTCCCTCCCTGTATTCATCTAAGGCCCCCTTCATCCTCTCCTCTTTCCACAGATTGTAGTTGTTTGGCCTTACTTTCCCTCCCTGTTTTATCTCTGTATCCTTTCCTCTCTGGTCCTTGCTCCTCCTCTCTTTTCTATCTTTCTGTCTGTTTCTTTTCCTCTGCATTCAGTTGTTGCTTTCCTTTCTCCTCACCTGTTCTCTCACTTCCTGTCTCCTCTGCTTGTCTCCTCTCTCATCCTTCCTCCTCTCACTTTCTCTCTCTTTCCTTCTCCCTCTCTCCTCTCCTCTCCTCTCCTCTCGCTTCCTTCTCGTTTGTCATACTCACTGTAAATTAATTATCTACTACCATTATTACTTTTGGGGGGGTCATGGTGAGTGTGTGTGTGTATGTGTGACACAGATGATGGCCCATTTTAGCTGAAACCATGTGGCCCATTTTACCTCAGTGGGTTAAGGTAAATTGGGCCGCCAAGAAAAACATCACTTTTTAAAAAAATATGTTCCTATACCAAACTAACAACATTATTTCGATGGATGCCATCAAGACAGATATTATGCATAGTTTTTTTTATGTGCATGTTTTTTTTTTTTTTTATTTATTGATTTATCATCCTTATAATAGTTTAGTTAGATTTGCTATGCCAGGCTACTTACCATGCAGCTTTCTGGTGCAGTCTTGATGATAATTATTGCCCCACCCACCATAGCAACCATAAACCAATCAAATCACCTGTTACTTGTCAAGCACAGTTAAGACAACAGTTTGAAATCCTTTGTAGTCATTGGTTCTAAATTCCAGAGGGGCTGGGACCCCCAAACCTTAAATGGCCCATTTTACCTGATGGCCCATTTTACCTGATATCACCTACTCTATATATATTTATCATGTCTGTGAGGCATGCATTCGCTTAGTTTCGGTTCATTTTTGTGAAGCGCTCCTGGCAGAAAGCACATGTTTGTTTTCTTTACTTAAAAGCACAACGTTTTGTAGACCCTTAACAGCTACGAATGATGCATTACTCTTACCGTTTATGTGCAAAAATGACGGCGTATCCACTGAAAGAAGTGAAAGTCATCTGCCTGTTCTGCAAAGCCCGCTTTAGCTTGCACTCTCGGCACAAACTGTTGGATATAGCGCACATTTATCTAGGTTAAATGTTTAAATTGTATGCTTGAACTGTTTTATCTATAGATTTTATTTTAGGCAAATCGTGATCATTTGAGAATGCTAAATTGTTCAAACATAGGCTATGATCAGCTTACTGTCTGCCGATGGCTGCTTGCTCGCTTTAAAAAAAAAAAAAAAAAAAAAAAAAAAAAAAACAAATATTTTTAACGAATAAAAATGCTTCAAATGTTTTTCTAAATTAGCTTAAAAAACGAAATAGAATCACTTTGCCAGTACATACAAAACTGAATGAATTTTTTTAGTTGATGAAGTAGTTGTTGTATGATATGTTTTTTTGTGAGGGGGGGGGATAGATAGCTATTCTTGTTGTGGAAATCGACTGTAAAATTCAGCCAGCAGTGACTCAGTCCAACACATTTTTATTCGCTGGTTTATTAAAATGTGTATATACTCACTTCCATTACTCCACTACTTGCTCAAGCTGGAAAATAATGAAAAGAGGGTCCTCTCATGTAGCCTATGGACAAGTTAAGAATCATGACGAATCGCGGCTCGCGAGTATGGGGCTTAAATGTAGTATGGGGCTTAAATGTCATAGAAATTAATTTAGCCCAAAATGTAGGCTACTTCCACTAAAATAACAAGGGAATACAAATAAAACTAGATAAAAAAGTTCGTCAAGACAAACTTTAAGTTGGCAAAGTTTTGAAAAGTGTTAGAAATTTTTGCAAAGTTTGAAAAGTTTAAGAAGTTTAAATACAGGGCATTTGACTAGGCATGTCATTCCATGATTAGCAAAGTTACTATAGCATGTTTCCTAGCATTATAAGACTAGTTACTAGCATTGTTGCTAGCATAATTAGCAAGTTACTAGCATGTCGTCTAGCAGGTTTCGAGCATGAGTAGCAATTGACTATCATGTCGCTATCATGTTTTTAGACATGGATGTCCGATGCCTATCATGTTCGCTAGAGAGTTTCTAGCATGATTTAGCAATGACTAGCATGTCCTCTAGCATGTTTTTAAGCATGATTAGCGAAGTGCCTAGCAGGTTTTTAGCATGATTAACGAGTGACTAGCATGGTCGCTAGCATGTTTCCTCTAGCTATGATTAGCAAGTGACTAGCATGTCCCGCTAGCATGTTTTCTAGCATGATGCAAGGACTATCGAGTGATAAGACTAGCATGTCCGCTAGTCGCATGTTTTTTTTAGGCATGATTAGCGAGTGACTTTAGCATGTCGCTAGCATGTGTTTTAGCATGATTAGCGAGTGAACTAGCATGTCACTAGCATGTTTTTTTGCATTATTAGCGGATTGACTAGCAGGTCACTAGCGAAAAGCATGTTTTTTAGCATGATTAGCGAGTGGTGTCGGCTAGCATGTCGTTAGCATGTTTTTATTTAGCATGAGTAGCAAGTGCTAGCAGTTTTTATTAAGCATGATTGCGAGTTGACTTATTAGCAGTGTCGCTAGCATGGTTCTTTTAGCATGATAAGCGAATGACTACGAAGCATTTCGCCTAGCCAATGTTTTTAGCATGATTAGTGACGTGACTAGCATGTCACTAAGCAAGTTTTTAGCATGATTAGCGATTGACTAGCATGTTGCTAGCATGTGTCTAGCATGTGATTAGCAAGTGACTAGCTATTTCACTAGCATGGTTTTTTTAAAATAGCATTAGTTAGCGATTGACGCTAGCATGTCACGTCGCTAGCCAGGTTTTTCTAAGCAGCGGAATTAGCAAGTGACTAGCGACTGTCGCTAGGCATGTCTCAAATCTCTTAGCATGATTAGGGCAAGGTACTAGCATGTCGCTAGCATGTTTCTGTAGCATGATTAGCAAGTGACTCTAGCATGTCGTTAGGGACATGTTTCCTTCTAGCATGATTACTACAAGTGACTAGGCACTGTCACTCAGCTATGTTTTTTAAATCATGATTACTAGGTGCGCGTGACTAGCATCATCGCTAGCATGTTTTTTTTTCTAGCATGATTAGCGAGTGACTAGCATTCGCTAGCAAGTTTTCGTTTAGGCATGATTAGCAAGTGACTAGCATGTTTTTAGCATGATTAGCGAGATTGACTAGCATGTCGCTAGCATAAGCATTTTTCTCTAGCATGATTATACCAAGTGACTATCATGTTGCTAGCATGTTTCTTCTAGCATGATTAGCAAGTGACTAGGCATTCACGTGTACGCTGAGCATGTTTTTAGCATGAATTACACACCTTGAAGCCTAGCATTCTGGTCGCTAGCATGGAGCTTCTTTTAGGCATGATTAGCAAGTGCCTAATCTGTCCGCTAGCAATGTGTTTTATATGGCATGAATTAGCAAGTGAACTAGCATATCACTAATCATGATTAGCAAAGTTTACTAGCGATGGTCGCCTATTCGTGAGTTTCTAGCATGATTAACATGTGACTAGCATGTTGTTACCATGATTAGCAAGTTACTAGCATGTTGCGGAGTGACATGATTAGCAAGTGACCTAGCATGTGGTTAGCATGCTTCTAAGCATGTTGTAAGCATGATTAGCAAGTGACTATGCATGTCGCTAGCATGATTAAGATAGATACATAGAAATAGTCAGATGATAGATAGATAGATAGATAGATAGATAGATAGATAAGATAGATCGATATAGATAGATAGCTAGCGAAATAGTCAGAATATAGATAGATAGCATAGATAGATAGAGAGACTAGATTAGAAATATTAGATAGGATGAGTTTGAATGCGTTTTAAATAATGGATGTAGAAATAGATACATATAAGCGCAGCTCTGATCGATTAGTAATGGGCTTCAAGGTTTTTTGTTTAGATTTGAATTTTGACAGTTGGAGCTTGTCTCATCTGAATCAGTTCGCGTCAATGAACGTCAAATGGGATTTTTATGATTTTGAATCTTCATTTTTATGAAAACCATAAGTCTGATCAGTTAGAAAAGATATAGCACCACCCGGCGAGAATTCAGTCCGCGAAGAAGCTGGGCTGAGTTTGGGAGTCTGTAGAGTTAAAGCCTCTAGGAGGAGTTAGAGTCAGAAATTTTAGTCTCAGAAAAGAATAATAATAACTAATAAGGTTTTAAATAGTAGATCAGTAAGTTGGCTTTCTCAAGCCAACTTAATGAGAAAATAAAATTTTATTTTTTATATATTCATAGCTCAGACAAAATCATGATTGGCTCTCCTCTGGGGAGCAAGTCCCCCCCAGCCCCACCTAAACTCCGCCTATGACCCACACACACAAAATTGTAGAGGGCCTCGCACCCCCACCCCCCTGCGACGGCCCTGTTCATAATTGTATTAGAGTCTTACACATTATGTAGAGTCGTGCATTAATTTGAGCGGTGACAGCTATATGGGGATTGGGCTTGATCGGACGCGCAGGAGATGCCAGATATCACGATCTTGACCCTTAAACTTCAATTAATGCTTGTCACGTAACAAATCGTGTCAAATGATAAAATTTTAATTTGAAATATGAATTGCTAATTACTACGTTGAAATAAAAAGTAAAGCCTGTACAAATATTAGCAGTCGTGAATATAAATTGAGACTCATGTAAAATGTAAAATTTTAAAATAAAAAAGTGCACATTTCATTTTATCAATATAAAAATATGTAGTGTTTGTTTCTCTTTTGGCTGTTTCTTTATAAAAGTCCAGAAAGTGGTGTCATTTTTGTCAGGGTGTCGTATCGAACCATAAGCCCCTTTTAAACCAATCCATGAATGGCGCAATTATCTCAAATAATTCCAGTCCATTCCATGCTCAAAGCAGGTGCCTGTTCGAAAACCGATTAGCCACATCCTGATTAGCGCGATGATATCATTTTTTGGGATGTGACCTTTTCATCTCGGATGTCACGAGCAACGTACGAAGAACGGGCCCCTGATCTTCATGACCGAACACAGAACCGGCTACTAAATTCCGCTTGCTTTGCTGTTTTTTCAGATCGTCGGTGGCAAGCGCTTTTCGCAATGAGGAGCGAGAGCGTGCGGCATTGTTGCCCAGATTTGCGTTAAAACTAAGCGAAAACACCGGGCAAAAAAAGAAAGTATCCATCCTTGTAACAGCTAAGCTCTGATTATCGGGGATTTGAGCTTTTTGGTATCTGGCAAACTGCCACTCATGACAACGCGTTTGTATATGGGAAGCCAATCACAAACCAAAGTGGACAAACAAGGCGATGTAACGAGTTCAAGCAGCGCTGACCTGTCAAATGGAAACGAGCTGAGCGCGACCGCCTCAACAGCTGCGGCCGCGAAAGATAGGCTACTTTATTTTTCATGATGCTGTTTTTCCGTGCACCATAACAGAGTTGATTCCGCAACAGTTTGCATGAAGTCATTCACCAGTGCATCATGAAAGGGTCCTAATAAACACACCTGAACAAGCTAATCAATCCGTCTGAAAGGTTAATAGGAAGCCTACAGGACAGGTGAGGTTTTAAATTTATGGTTGGAGCGAACTCTGCAGGGAGTTTCGTCACACCCCTGGGCTTGGAATATGGAAAAGCTTACCTTCAGGGGATGGAAATATTTGCAAATTACACTTGTCAGGAGAAAAGCTGATCTGAACACAGATGTGGCAAGCTGTGGCATTACGTTTACTCTGGTATTTACCATGGCTTGCCCCACCCACATCCCTCTGATCTGATCTTGTAATACTAATAATTAATCTTTTTTGATCCTGTGATTTCTTTTGAGTTCATGAAATCTAATCCTATATGGGTAATGGAGAAGTTGTAGCTACAAATAGCTTCAAGCTACACGTGACCATTAATACAACAATTTTGCTTTACTATCAATAACTTTAGTTTAATAACTTACGATAATAACTATTAAACTGTAGGTAGGGTGGGTTTTTTTTTTTCTCCTTTCTCCGTGAAACGAAGTTTCCTTGTGTAGTGCCAAATTATTTAAAGTTATAGTTCACCCCAAAATGAAAATTGTGTTTTAATCACCCACATGTCCCTTTTAAATCGGTTTACCTGTGGAGCACACACAGACAGGCACAGTGCGCGTGTATCTGTGTCTTCCAATGGGCTCCAGTGTTGTTTGCTTCCACCCACATTCATTCAAGTAACACCTCTTGGGTTTAATCTGAAAACTTTACATTTTGTCAGGAAACAAACATGTAATCATATTTCTTATTTAATGTAATCCAGGAACATTTAGTAAAAATTTAACACTGTCACAATCTGACTCTTTTACCAATCTTTAGTGATTCGAGACGAAGGCCTTGGAAATGTGGCCAGCACCGCTCCCCAACTTGATTGCATACAATACCAAGTTATCCACGTCGAGCAAGAAAATGTACCTGACATCATTTCAAATTCTAAAATTGCCAATATTATTATTACATTATTATCGTATTATTATTATTATTATTATTGTGTATATATAGCATATATATATATATGACTATTTTTTTTTTAATTAATCCAGACGTACAAGCCTTCCATCAAAAAGGATATTCGGGTCATCTACTCAACTAAAATATGTGGTGCTCATCTGGAAAACGGCGAGTATCCTCTGTCAGGTAAAATCATTTTACTATCTGAAAGCAGCAGAGGTTGTGGTGTGGTGTGTTTTTATTTTTTATCCCTGCTATAACAGATAGTTTTACAAAAAACCACAGTCCTAATGTATCTGTTTGGATTTTACAAGTCTTATAGTGTATTCCAGTCAGATCAACTAATCCTAATGTTCCATTTTAATAGTTTAGGAACATTAGGATCATTTTAAGAACTTGATAACACCTTTCATAAGTCCTAATGTATCTGTTCCTCAGTGATATTATCCCAGGACATCAAAACCTACAAACACTATGACACTCTCAAAAAGAACATGAGGGTTCAGTAAGTGTAGGACATTTCTAGGTAACACAAGAAGTTGCATATACAGTAAAACTTAACTGTAAAAAATTGATCATTTTTTTTTTCTTTCACCTAAGGAAATATTAGTGGATGGAGTGGATGGTTTTTGGTTAGTTATGATGAGCTTGTGTGGCGGTTGTGGACCAACTCTCCTCAAGTCAAAAGGGGGACCCTCATCATGTATCAGAGTAGGCTGTGTCCTCGTGAGGTAATAGAATCCAAATCATGAACGTTTACAATAATTGACTATAGTCTGAATTATGCTGAGTTCAATGCTGTCGAAATCCAGTGGTCTTCATTTTTGGCCAACTAAGTTTTCTGCAGTTGATTTGTTTAACACGTACTCTCACCCTGGGCTCAGATCATTTTCAGAAAGTTTTGTAAAATATTTGTTTAATGCATCAACAAATTTGACAAGGACATCCCAGATGCCATAGAGAAGTTCTCAACATCTCTTGTGACTAAACTTGCTTGGTAAAGAAGAACCCAAGCATGCAGACCTAAAAGACAAATGAGCTTCAAGTCTCCAGATCTTCCTAAAACCGTCGTTGCATTGGTCCTATACTTAGCTTGGTAATTAATACTTGGAGGCCTTGCATTAGCCTACCAACTGTTATTAATGATATTTGATTTGGTGTTTTTTTGTAGTGAACCAGGTTGTTGCACGCTCTCTCAAACTGTGATCGCTCTACAGATTACATCCTGTACTGGAGCGTCCTGTGATTGAACCAAGAAGCCTCAAAGAAAGTGTTCTGACAGGAGTCACAAAAATCACTCAGTCCTTGATTTTATGAAGACTCTCTTCAGGCTGTTTGCCTGCCAACGCAGCGACGGCTCCTGCAGATGGCAGACAAATGAATTAAAACTACAAAAAAAGCTCCTAAAATGCATGCCCTGAAGACCAAGTGCTATCCTGCCAGTTTTTTGACATTTATTCTTCAGAATGCTTGGAACATTCTTAAATGAATTTAAACTTTACTGGAGCTTTGTGATGCACTCAGCAAATGCATACAAAACGGTGTTTTCATGGAGATATGCCGTTAACCATTAAACTGTTTTTCATGTAAAAGCATCTGAGTATTTAATGGGAGATGTAAGCATGTGTATAAATATGGATGTTCTTAGTGCCAATGCTTTATATCCAGTGCATTCATCTGGCATTGTTTTCACTTTACTATTTTGATTTGCACTATTAAATGAGGGGAGGGGGGAATAAAATAAAAACGGCAATGTTTAAGGTTCCTTTCCACAGAACCAAAGCCAGATCAACTTTAAGCTTGTATTTCACTTAGTTTGTCTGGAATGTACAGGTGTTGGTCATAATTAGAATATCATCAAAAAGTTTATTTCACTAATTCAATTCAAAAAGTGAAACTTGTATATTATATTTCATTCATATCCACACAGACTGATGTATTTTCAAATGTTTATTTCTTTTAATTTTGATGTTTATAACTGACAACTAAGGAAAATCCCAAATTCAGAATCTCAGAAATTAGAATATTACTTACAGACCAATACAAAGTAAGGATTTTTTAGAAATCTCGGCCAACTTAAAAGTATTATGAACATGAAAAGTACTGAGCATGTACAGCACTCATATACTTATGTTGGGCTTCCTTTATGCCTGAATTACTGTGCAGCAATGTGCGGCGTGCGGCATGGATGTCGGATCAGTCTGTAGCACGGCCTGCTAAGGTGTATGAGAGCCCAGGTGTTGCTCTGAATAGTGGCTCTTCTCAGTTTTCTTCTGCATTCCTCGGGTCCGGCAATATCGCCTCTTCCCCTTCACAATACCCAATAGATTTTCCATGCTGGGTTAGGTTTCAGGTGAGTTTGCTGGCCCAATTACTTGAACAGGGATACCATGGTCCTATAAACCAGGTACCTGGAAGCTTGGCACTTTTTTTTTGTGTGCAGGTGCCGTAGTCCTGTTTGTAAAATGAAATCTGCATCTCCATAAAGTTGGTCAGCAACAGGATCATGCAAAGTGCTCTAAAAACTTCCTGGTTATAAGGCTGCTTGTTGTCATCCTTGGACCTCAGAAAACATGCAGTGGACCAACACCAGCGGATGACAGCTGGCCACCGCAACCATCCACTGGACTGTGGAAACTGTTTACACTGTCACCCTCAAGCAACGTGGATGTGGTGGCCACGGCCTCTCCATCCTTCAGACTCTGGGATCCTGATTTTTCAAAGGTCAAATGCCAACAATGTGACTTTCATCAGGAGAACTATAACTTTGGACCACTCAGCAGCAGTCCAGTCCTTTTGGTCTTTAGACCCCTTCTTGACGCTGTGGTGTTGTTCAAGAGTGGCTTGAACATAAGGAATTGCGACAGTCTGAAACCCATGGCTTGCATATGTCTGTGTGGTAGTGGTTGTTGAAGCACTGGCTCCAGCTGCAGGTCCACTCTTTGTGAATCTCCCCCACATTTTTTAATGGTTTTTGTTTCACAATCCTCTCCAGGGTGAAGTTATCCCTATTGCTTGTACACCTTTTTTTTCTAACCACATCTTTTCCTTTCCCTTCGCCTCTCTATTAATGTGCGTGGAACACAGAGCTGCTCTGTGAACAGCCAGCCTCTTTTGCAATGACCTTTGTTGTGTGTTGCCCTCCTTGTGCAAGGTGTCAATGTTCGTCTTTTTGGACAACTGTCAAGTCAGCAGTCTTCACCATTGATTATGTAACCCTACAGAACGAGACTGAGAGACCATTTAAAGGCCTTTGCAGGTGTTTTGAGCGTTAATTAGCTGATTAGAGTGTGGCACCAGGTGTCCCTTCAATATTGAACCTACATTCACAATACATTCTAGATTTTCTGAGATACTGAATTTGGGATTTTCACTTAGTTGTCAGTTATAATCATCAAAATTAAAAAGAAACTAAACATTTTGAAATAGTAACATCGTGGCTGTGTGTACCTTGAATGGAATATAAATTACGCAAGTTTCACTTTGTTTTAATGGAATTAGTGAAAGAATAAATCAACTTTTTCCATGATATATTACTAATTTATATGAGCCAGCACCCCTGTATAATCATGAAAGTGGAGCGAAAACAACCTTAAATTGCCTATAATAACCATTGCATATAATAACCAAAATATCACAATAGTAGCTTTTTTTTCTGAAAAAAAAAAGTGTTTAAATTTTTATTTAGCAAAGAAAAGTTTTTCATCCAAAGTGACTCCAAAATAACAAGCATCACAGCAAGAACCAAACCTTTATGAAAGTAGTATACAGTTTAGGAGTCCGTATATGTAAGTAAATCCCCCCCTCCCCACTAAGAATATACTTAGTGCAACCTTCACCATAGCCACCTGCCCGCTGCAAGCTTCAGTGTAATACTTGAGGAATCAAAATCAAATTTATTTGGGCGTGATTTAAACCCGGATTATTGTAACCACTTTATTGCTCGTCTGCCTTGGGGAAAGCTAGTGTGTCTCCGACCATCGTGATAACACTCAATGCCTTCTCTATTGTTCAGCTCAACCAGGGTCTCGTCCCAGTGCGTCACTATTATTTGGATATCACAACATCCCAGAAAATATGCGCCGTAGTCCAAACGAAGTTGTTCATTTGTAGTTTTTTAAAAAGTGATTTCTGTTAAAGAAAATATCTGCTTTTGGAAAGTGGACTTTGAGCTTTGCGTAACTTTGTAGATCTTTTTTATGCTCAAACGCAACATTCCAGACTAACTAAAGTTGAATAAGTGAAAAAGCATAATAGCAACCCCCTTTAAGGTCACTGTATCATCAGATTGAAAGAAAGTTTTGTGGTAATGTGACCAAAAATATTTAAGACTAAATTTCAATTAAAGACATTTTAAGACTGTTTAAGGACCCACAGCCACTCTGAAGATGCACAAAGTATTTAAACACAATACCGAAAAACCACAATTCACAAGCGTATATTGAACCATGGATGTTTTACCGAACGGTTCAATATTTATCAAGAATTGTGGCATTCTCTAGTATATATCGTCGTAATGTGCATGGGTGAGGAGGAGAGTTTGAGTGTGGCCAAACGGACTCTCCAAGGATCACCAGCTGGAGAATTAGTGGAGTCTCAAGTCTCTACTTTATTTACAGAGCCCTTTCCACTACAAAGTAGACCAAGAGGACTAGTACAGCAAACACAACAAAAACTCAATCAACAACAACAGAAAAACAATTTACAACAATTTACATCTTCAAAATCAACAACTAAAAGCCATCAGAAAACAAGGTATGTCAGGTGGAAGGGTATTCTCGGCCCAGCGGACCGGGAAATGCACAATCCCCCTTAGTTTCCAAGGCGAGTTTCCGGAAACTGAGAGCAGTAAGTAGTTAATTGGTCTTTTGAGTGAGTCCTACCAGAGTTCATATGAATCAGGTCCATACTATATTTTTGGGGCCATATTATGGACACGCTTTAAGAAAAAACGTACAGCAAAACCCTTATATCAGAATCGATACCTTTAACCGGAAGCCAATGCAGCTTTTCCTAAAACTTAGGAGTAATATGGCTCCTTTTATTTTGAACTAGTTGAAGGAGCCCTCCTTTGCAGCTCGCATTTCTGGGACTAATTGCAATTTTGAAATAAGAGATTGGCTACACTCCCAAATAAAGTGCATACAGTAGTCCAAAAGGGAGGAGAGGAGGATAAATACATGAATCACTATCTCAAGATCAGCAACAGACAAAAAAAGATTTCATATTTGCAATAGTCCTCAACTGAAAGAAGCAACGTTTTTACCACATTTAATCTGATGTCAAACGTTTAGAGCGAAAGTCAAAAATTACAGCCCAGATTTCTTATTTGGGACTGCACATTTGTTGTCCATGTACCTAATACATTATGTCATTTGCGATTTTGCTCTAACGAGTACTTCACCTCCTCGAGACATAATAACAAAGATGAATGAGAAGTTGATCCTCCAGATCTAATAGGCAAATAAATCTGTATATCATCAGCATAAAGATTATAAGACATACTGTGTGTTTTTTTTTTTTTTTTAAATAAGACCTAAAGGCAACATAAATAGTGAAATTGAATAGGCCCCAAAATGGAGCCCTGAGGTACTCCACAGTCAAACTGAAGACTGAAGAGGAAGAAAATTCCCCAACCCTCACTCTGAAAAGGATCGTCCCTTCAAATAAGAAGAAAACCATTTAACACAACAGTCCTCTCAGACCCACAATATGCTCTAAAACGTTTAAGAAGGATATCCATGATATATTAGATCAAGAGCTGCACTAAGGTCAAAGCATAATTAAAGCTCCTCGACTACCGAGTCTGCAGTGAGTAACAATATAATTGGAAACTCGCATTAAAGCTGATTCAGTGCTGTGTCTAGCTATTAAAACCAGACTGAAAAGCTTCTAGCACATCATTATTAGCCATAAAAGAGCTCAGCTAAGATAAAAACCACTTTCTCCACTATTTTCAAAATACAGGGCAGCTATGAAATTGGCCGATAATTGTGAAATCCATAAGGGTCAAGAGCAGACCTTCTTGAGAAGGGGCTGAATGACCAGCTTGCTTAAGACATGATGGGAAAAAGACCTGTAGAAAGGCGACAGTTCACAATAGATGTAATACTTGGTCCAATAAAGTCAGCTGTCGCACCAGCAAACCGAAGGCAAAACATCCCAACTGGTAGCTGGGCGTTTCAACTGAGGCAATAATATGACTAATATCGATGATGAAACCAGATCAAATTCATCAAAAGTGTTAACATTAGTAAAGTTGTCTGTAACCATCCAAATCACGAAACCTGGACCTAATGTTTTTTTGTTTTTTCAGAGAAAACACTTAAAAACTTCTCTCTGTAGATGGAGGTATCGTAACAGCATTTGGATTAAAAAAACCTATTAATGTTTGAAACAAAATTTGCGCGGGGAGTTTAAGTGCTGCGATATAATATTTAAAAGATAGGCTGCTTTAGCATCTTTTACAGCTTTCTGATACCCAAGAAGTGAGTCTCGTAACATCTGGTGAAAGACCAGAAGTTTATTTTTCTTCCAAGCTTGTTCTGCCTTCCTACACTGCTGTCTAAGAACAAGAGTATGTTCATTAAACCAAGACTGACGATTTACCTTACTTTGCTTAATCTTGTAAGGAGCAACAGAGTCCAAGACTTCAGAACATACAGAATTAAAAACAGTAAGTAATTCATCTGGATCAGAGGTGCAGACTCCAACCATGATAAATCAGAAAAGGTAATAATCTCATCAAAAAAACCTCTGTTGTGATGGAGTAATTGCACAGAACAAACATAAGAGGACTGACTCCGCCCTCATTTAGTTCGGCACCTTTTACTCTGAAAGTAACAGGCATAAGATCCGAAATACACAAACATCATTAACATCACAAATTGACAGCCCTAAGGAAAAAAACAAGGTCTAAAGTATTTCCTTTTCTCATGTGTAGGGCCAGAAGAGAATGCTGAATAAAATGAAATGAGTCCATCAGGTCCGAAAACTCCTTGACCAAATGTTTGGGGTTAGAAAGCCTAAAAATATAATATCATAAAAAATAAATATCAAAAAGCTGTTGTTTAGGAAGGTTTTGTTCAGGATGGGTTTTTATTAAGTTGTCAGAATTTTCATTTGATATCAAATGGGACTGGCTTCTATGGTCCAGATAAAATTAAACAATAGAGCTTTTTGGCAGGAAAGCATACCAGATGGATTTGGTGCCAAAACAGGGATAAAACAGACGGCCCCATGCCCACAGTTAAATATACTGATGGATGCTCATAATGTTGTGGGTCTGTTTTTTTTCTGCCGGAGTCCACTGGACATCTTGTTCAGATGCATGGCATCACGTGATTTCTAGACAAAAACCAACAGATTAACAATCTAAATCTGACTGATTCTGTTTAGAAATCCTTATAATACGGAGAGGACCATGTTTAGATCTTCCATTTAAGACAATGATGTCAAAACGAAGCATCAAAATAACACACACAAAATGTCTTACTGAGCACAAAATGAAGCTTCTGTCCATGGTTGTATCATTCCCGGTTGACCTGAACCCAAATAGAAAATGGGGGGAGCGGGGTGAACTGTAAGAGAAGATCGCTGTGAATCTGAAGGATCTGCGAGTTATCTTGGGAAAAGGATGTTGCAATAATTGGGGTGCCAATAATTATACACATTATATAATTTATACAGCACCACTACCATTATAAAGAACCTGTTAAGCCTTGTATAGTTCTTTAAAGGTTCTTTAAGGTCTCCTCTTTAGTTTTAGTTGGAAAAGGATTAAAAAAACAAACATTAAAATACAGTGTATTTCCTGAAGATAATGTGGTTCTCAACCTTTTTGCACCAAAGGCCCCCCTGCAAGGAAATATTCCAGGGCCCCCAGTCCCCACACAAGATATTTTGACCTCAGAAAAGCATAACACTTCAAAACAACTTTTGCCATCATAGTAAATTCCCATTCATAGCAAACATATGAGAGTGGAGTGACATCTTGAATCTTAAGGAGGAGAATGGGGTTCCTCCAATGAACCAGTTTTAGTGATATTTAGCACCACGTTTGTTTAGATTGCATAATATATATTATTTACCATATATATATATATATATATATATATATATATATATATATATAGTCCTGTATATACAAATAACATAAAGTAGTCCCATATTGTGTGTCTTTATCAAAATCAATAGCTTTCCATACTTAGTACAAAAAATATTGTGTTTTCGAACCAAAAGAAATGAAAAGACAAGGGTTGTCCTTGTACTTACACATGTCCCTGTAGTTTGAGTAGAATGTCTGATCAACAAGAGGGCATTTATCTGCTCCCAGTTTCTTGTAGATGGCTGATCAGGTGTATGAAAACTAGGAAAAAACAGAGAATCAGTAGGGATTGCAAATTTTGGCAATAATATATCTTGAAGCGGCGTTAAAACTGTCTTTATAGTGTCCATGCCACAATGTGTTTCTGATCTGAACACACAACTTATACATTTTTTACAAATAATAATAATAATAATAATATTTATAAATAAATAAATAAAAAACATATGTTCAATCTTGTCACACTGTGAAGAACTCCCAGAAAACCATTCGGACAGTGTTAATGTTTTCTTAACATTCACCTATATATATATATATATATATATATATATATATATATATATATATATATATTATATATATATATATATATATAAATATTTTTTTTTGTGTCTTAACAAAATGAAATGTCCTACTCACAGCCCATGGCTTGTCCACAGAGGTTGTAAATGGGACTCCAGCGAGTTGACGCTGGGGATCCCGTCATACTGAAAACCGATGATTATATTGCGGAAGTCTTCATTCTGTGCCATGCTATAAGCGTTGCTGTCGCCCCCAAAGAACAAAGTCAGGCTGAAGGAACCTGTGTGAATAATGATAATATCCTTCAGAACAGAGCAAAAGGGTCAGTCTATTATCTGTTTACATTGACTAACAACCACTGACGCAAGCCTGGGCTTTAACCGCCCAGCGCCCATAGTACTGTGTCCTGTAATAGAATAATCCTACCGGCCAACAACCACCATTTAAACAATAACTATTGCTTCTTTAAAAACATACTTAATAATATCATAGATTTTAATGGCAAGCTCTCAATGTCCAACAGATAATATGTTTTAAAGACTTTCTTTTAAAGATAATTCCTGACGATCAATTGGATTATCTTTCTTGTTTCATGACATTCACTTTCTTTTCACCACCTAAGACTATAAATCAGTTGAGATATGGTATGGGCTTGTTAATGGTTGTTACACAGTTGTTAATAGACATTGTTGCCCATGGCCGACATCCGAAGACTAATTTGGCCAGGTCTGCGAGTCAAAGAGTCTCTCTCTAGATGTTCTGATCCAGAGATAGTCCTCTCAGTCTTTTTTTTTTCAATGGATCTTTATACATGGTTGCCTAGGGTGATTGGGGGTAACCTGGTTGGCCTAGCAAGTGGCTTTATGAAAGTTGTTATGATCACTGACTTATTGCTGTTTTGATAGGCTAAGTCAAAGATAGCCAATCCTTGAAGCCTCTATGGCTTTCTGATCCAGATATTATACCCTCAAAGAAATGGTTCCAATGTTAATCCCAATGTTAAAAGTCACTAGGTCTCACTTTAGTTTTTTTTGCCCGCTGATCACTTAAAAGTCAAACAATTCAACACACCTCTCCCTTAATAAGATGCATGATGATGTGACACCTCATTCATGGGTCAAAGATGAACGGCGCGGGAACAAATCAAACATCTAAGTTTTGTCTAGAAGAAGAAGAATAATATGCAAGAGAATAGTTGTAATACTTTGCTTCACAAGCACCACGTGATGATAACAAAACATGCAAAATTAATAATAACAAGAATAAAAAGAAACCAGGAAGTGATTTTGTACATCGTGAATTTCATGTGAAGATTGCAAGGCAGATGATTGTCTGATCATATCAACACACACACACACACACACACAAACACATTATAAATCTCAGGTAATGGGAAAATCCACCCGCTATACTCATTTAAAAGTGCAAACCTCCAGCCATTAGTAAGCTTTGCACAACCCCACAGTGGCCTATAGATGGTGCTTACTGGTTAAGCTGTAAGTAAATCACATCGGCCTAAATCTTACTGTTCTAAACTGTGTTTTAAAAACATTTGAACTATGAAAACATAGTTGGAGCTTTGTGGGCTTTTCAATAGGCAGTGTGCTGGAACAGTCAGTTTTTTATTTTTTTTTTAAACAATGAGGGCAGTTATGCATCAGCAATATGTTTGGTCTATTTCACCTGAAAGATAAAGATTAAAAATCTTTAATCTTACAGCAAATGGTCTTTCAAAACATAACTTTCAGTTAAGGCTAACGCTAGAATATAGATGCAAAGCTAAAACAACAGACTAAAAACCACAAAAACATCAGTTTCCCTTCATACCACGTAAGTTACTCTCAGAAACCTTCTTTGTTAGATAAATCTTAAAAAAAAAATCTTTAAAAATTCTTAATAAAAATCCTTTAAAAAAGGCACTTTATGTGTAACATCAAACTGAATACACTGACTGATGGATGAATGCTGAATAACTGCCAGAACAAAAATGGCTCGGTGAATTTGATGGACTCATGCTGGCCTCGCCGCTGTATTTTTCTGATGGACTGTGTTGAAACTTACCGAACCACTTTTGTGTCCATTTCTGATCACTTGCATGTAAACACTGCAGTGTGCCCATTAGCATGAGCCACAATGGTGATCTCATAGAACTCAGCCTGAAACAAATGAATTGATAAATTAAATATAGGTTACACTTTATTTGGATAGTCCCACATGATAGTCTGATGTTCATTCATTTTTATTTTGTGCTATAACTTGTCGTAAAGCGGATAAGAGATTATTCGCTCTCTGCTGCTGCTTGAACTCAGCAGGCAAGATACAGGCAATCCATCATGCCACAACCAAGCACCAAACGACAATTTAAGTTTAGATTTTCATGAAGAAAATAAACAGAATTCAAAAGTCTTATAAGTTTGTTTCTTTTCAGAAGAGAAGGTTAAAAAAAAAAATCACACAAAGCTTTTAAAAGCGATTATTGGATTGAGAGGCAATACCAAAAATATTTCGAGAATGGCTTATTGAGGCATCACTGGAAAGTACCAACGACTAAAATATAGAGATCTTGTGGTTTACATAATCGAGTATAGACATACTTAAAGTTCAAAGGAACATCTAAATGGATATCCTAAATGGTTCTCAGGTTAGCTAAATTTACCTTGAAATTTATCCCTCGGCATTTCTTCAATACCGTAAATAAGATATATCAACTAACTCTCATTAGAGCATTATTAGACTGTTTTATATTATGATTAGTAGAATAAGTTGCAAAGGTTAGTCCGAAGACTATGTGTGGGTTGGGGACCATCCCCCCAAAATAAAGTGTTAGCAGATATTAATCGGACAGTCTGATAGTTTTGACGTTGAGACTGTTGTTGCCAAAGAATAGTCCAGCATAAATGTCCTAAAGTTGGACTATTAAAAATAAGTGTAGGTGAGAGAAGGGCATAAAAGCAACACTTTTGACAGTTTGTGTCCATCTACATGCGGGTTCAGAATATAACTTTTTTTATCCACAGTAATTTTACAAATAATGCTACATTTAGTCTAAAAAAGACAAGTATAATTCCCTGCTGTGTAATAATGTATTATATATATATTTTTATATAAATAAAATAATGCCGTTTGTTTAGATATTATAAAATACTCTGTTTTATGCGGTTTGACATACGAAACACATTGCAACCCAATGCTTGCGAACGACCCCACCAAGAGAATAAACGAGCAAAAAAAATGTCTTTACAGTGTCTTGAAATAAATAATTTCTAAACTTGATTAAACAATGAAATAGACTTATGGGACGGTCAGTCAGTTTATTCAACAAAGCTGTTCTCGTTGTTTCTCATTTAAACTTCATTAAAGAAAAAATAGTGATATGAGATAGCTAATGGTCAGAGAAATAGCATCTAGGCACAATTTTTAAAACCAGGTTCGTGTCCTTCTGCTAGTTATCAAAGCATTAACAAAATGATCTGAACTTATTAAGAAACAGGACTGTAGAATTAAAGATAAAAGCAGATTTGTCTCATTTTAAATGAATAAAAAAAACTGAGAATGAAAAAATTTTACTTAAGGCCAGAATTTTTTATTTTACCATGATAAAATAAATGTTCAGGCGATATCTTCAAAAGATTTTGACATGTGGTGTGGTTGTGGCGGCACAGTATATATATATATATATAGCGTGCAGAATTTTGGTCTGCCCATTCAAACTTTGCAATATTTTATTATTCTTGCAGTAAAATGTGCTACCATTCTATTTATACTAATCTGTGTTGCCTCTCCAAAACAGAACATAGTCCCAAAACTTACCCTTTTTAGAGGTCGTTTTGAGCAAGTACCATAGCGAATGGTAAGAATGTTCTGTGAAATTGTCTTCAACAGGGTTTTATTGATCCTTCTTGATTGTTAATTATATTTTTTTAAAGAAGAAAAATCAACTACAAAAAGTAAGAATTAATACTATGTATTATACCCAAAGCACTTGATACCAGCGAGTTTCCGTCTGACCCCGCGTGGCAACGGCTTCTGTTTAGATCCTTCGGAAGATCCTCAAAGTTTTCATTATTATTTATGTACAAATGTAATAACTGGACATAAATTTAAGAGCTACATTTCCACTGACTATTGGTGGCTATCACTTATTCGCCTTTACCTCTCTAACTGTTGTTAGGACAATGGTGGGAGAGTGTTTTCTGCAAACTAAACTAGTAATATATCCTCAGTTTAACTCTATTTTCTAAAGTAAATGAATGTAACACCACCTTGTTTTGCTAATTGTGTGTATTGCATGGCAAATCCACGAGGATAGTCATTTTTTAGAATTTAAAAGAGCAGTGAGTGATTTTAAAAACATTAAAGCACCAGTACAGGTGTTTAATCGGTGTACCTTTATTCTCATTGTGGGCCTTGTTTAACATTCATATGTTATGCCAATGCGAGCAGTAAGACATGAGGTTTTATATGCAGATGCCAATAATCGCGTCGGCTATGGGAAGCGGTCTCTTATTTCTATGCTTAATACTGGTAACGACTGGTTCATTCATTAGTGGTAATAAATATCCAGTTACTGCTGTTGCAGGCTTCCTTCGTAGCAATGGTTTTCATTCTTGAGCGTTGGCAGAAGTACAAATTCTGAAGGATAAAGACATCTAAATAAAAGTTACACTACCACGTAAAAGTTCCAAACGAGTCTCCCGGATACAGGAATACTCACCGTCACTTACATGCACTGATAAATATGTGATTTGTGCTATGTGATATAAAGCGGACAGTAACCCAAAAAAGTAAGAGGTGTGTTCGCAGACAGAAGTGTGGATGCAAGTTAAGACACATCCAACCACAGATCATCAATATACTTGATCAATAGCCCAATTCTTACAATTTACCTTTGTTGTTCTATGGGTAAAGGAATCTTAGCAAAACACAAGTGTTGGACATTCAGATCAAGCATTTGTTCAATTAGCAACGTGTGGTGAATTTCAACAATGATAAA